>NW_027116715.1:81205-103723 GCF_000696795.3 Halyomorpha halys | reverse complement strand
AGGTAGGAGCGGAGGATAAGGTATAAGGTTTGGGGTAATATGGATTTGAGCTTGAAAAGCAATCCGGAATGCCATACCCGGTCAAAAGTGTCTACCAAAATTAATCAAAATATGAATTTTATGGAGACGTTTCAGTTCACTAGACACGCAGACCTAATATACTTAACATAAAAGAACTCTTAAGTTTTTAACTGCAAATCATACTGGTGTATGTTTATTTTACATATGTTCTCTTGAACTCCTTATGACTATATATTTTATAACTAAAATTCATTTTTTAAATTTTTGAGTGCTACCAATTACCAATGGGTACTTTCTCTACACGCCTGTGTCACTCCATTATAACTGAGTTCAAATATACTGAATGTATAATATATACAGTTGTAAATTTCAATAAAAAGATATTAAAAAAAAATAATTTTAATAAAAGCAGCTCTCCAGACAAATCTCTATTTGAAGAACTTAAACCATTGTTCCCTGCGATAGGGTTCTTGCCGCAAACGACGAGCTGACAGATCTGGCACGATACTTTGCCAATATGTCTCGACGATTTGCGATTCTAATCGACGATTGTGAATCGGACCATTGATAATAGATTCACCATTATTCATTATTGAAATGGAATTCAAACGCAAATATCTCCTGTTATCATCTGGCCTTTGTCAAGGACGCCGCATCCTGTCGCCGGTTGATATTATTCGTGAAGTCGTGGAATAAAGATGAAGTAAATTATGAATGCGGATCGCATAAAAGGTGTGTCATACCCAGTCATCTTAGGGCTCTGCACACAGTCAATGTTCGTACAATGGAATAAAATAAGTTAGAAAGCTACAAATAAATATTTATTCTTAAAACTGTTCCATGGAGTGTCCTGATTTTTTGCTATTACTAAATTAAAATTTCAAAAAGATACTGTCTGTATTCTGTTTCTGATTTATTTATCCTTTTATTAATTTTAGGAGTTAAAGTTTGGGGTGAGTTCCAAGAGTTTATCCAACTTCAATCGTAATAGTACAAGAACCCAAGAGGAGAAAAAAAGACAGTTATCTCACCCCAATTTTTGATTAGTTTAATGAAAACTATGTATGATTACTAGTCAAAATTGACGAGTCTGCCAAGTATAGTAAGGGGGAATAAAAAATGGCGGCTGTTTCAAAGCGATAAAAAAAAAATTGTTTTTTATTTTAGTCATTCGGAGCTCTATATCATAAAAAGTCGGAACAACCCAAGAAAACCTAAGATAAAGTAATTTAAAGAAGAGCAAATTTGCTAAAATATGAGCCCTAATAGAGTTATTTACGTTAAATAGTTCTCGAGATATAGCTTTTAAATATCAACTTTTCATCAAAATAGCTGAATTTGAATGATGGGAGACTATGATTCAGAAAACCTAATGAAAAATTGATTTAAAATAAAAGTCATATGTTGCATTTCGTCCTGAAACAATGAAACTGAAATAGTATTGTCATGTAATTTAAGTAGTTTGGTAATTTCCTGTAAATATAAACAGATTATTAAGTATTAAAATTTAAACTGGGTTCCAACATTGATAATGGTCGCTGGACCATCGCATCTCCTGTCAAGATTCCTTTTTAGTATTGAACTCTATTAATATTAAGAACCAATTAAATGTATATTAATGAAGGTAATAAATCGAATAATGTTTATTTTTTCTTGTCGTTTCAAAATGATCAGGAGAAAAAACAATAAGATAAAAATTTAGGCAAAGAAACGGCATATCTCTTATATACCTAAAAAAAAAGATTTTTTTTTAAGGTAATCCACAGTGAATGTAATGTTTGCCTAGTTATCGACAGGTCACCAACCTATTCTAACCTAATGGTAGGGAGGGGGAGGGGGAGATCGTTTTTCATTTCGCCGAACCGCCACTGAATAAAAAATTCAATGGTCCCCAGACCAGATTCGAACCGGCGCCGCCCGCAGATCTCAGAATGATAGACCTAGACCTAACCAACTGAGCTCCTGACGGCCCAAATAAAGAAAAAGATTCAATATTTTATTATAGGTTTTTTCCCCTTACATAATTTTAATATTGTCTTCTCATACAGCCTTAATCTTTTTCTTATGATTCCTAAACTATTTATGTCTTTCAACACTAACTATGTATCCATAATCTTAGTTATTTTTTAATCATTCTGTTTCCTTTTATTTATTGGTTATTATCTTGTTTTTTGTTCTTAGCCCTGATGAAGGCTTGAAATTCAAGCTAAACGTAGGCACTAATAAATACGTTTTTATTTATTTGTATTCTTCACTGACGTCACTCCTAATAATCTTCTCCTCAAATATATTATCCGCTGTCATCAATCTACTTATCATTAATTTATTTATATATTAAATCGGATTTTATTAATAGTTAAGGATATAAGATTATTGACATCCTTTCCTCCTCATATACGTAGGGTAAGATAATATAATTTTGATCCATAAAGTATTAAGTACACCCGGACAAAGGGAAAGTCGCCTGCAGTGGATGGGCGATAGGCTGAGTTAGGACCCTCCTCCAACGGCAATAAATCACACCAGCTTCCGAAGCAGCCTTTCAAGTAATATTTATTATCATTAGCTAACGGAATTTCTTACATAATTCTTTGGACATTATTACGAATTTGTTTGAAAAAAGAAAAAATGTTACTTTTAAGTTGTTGAATCATTAAAAGAAAAAGTAGAGTCGTTTGGTACTATATCGAGTTTGAGGATAAACATGGCTTGTTTAGTAATTGTGCTGACCACCTCACCTCAAGAAACCCACGTAATTACAAAGTACTGGAAACAAGAATCTTTATGGATTGGAGAGTTACAGGTTTATTCATTCACTTGGCTAATAAGCTACCTACAAACCGTTACATTTGGATTGGTGATATGACGTCCCCACCAACGCCCTTTGAAAGAAGAGAATACCTGCTCAATGCAAATTGAAACATTTCCTGTTTACCTGGGAGCTAGGATATTCCCTCTTGCCCTGGCATAAATTAACGATCTTGCGAGTGGTTCACCTTCGCTTTGAATGCGGCGATCTCTAACCTCTCTAGGCTTGGACATACTTTCGAATTCATTAACTCGTCTAATTTATCGATGCTTAATCAGATTTCGTTATTACTGAGAGTTAAGTTCATGGACGCAACCCCGCCTAAGAAATTAAATGGCGCTTATTATCGAAGCATTCGAATGTAATGTTGTAAGCCGGACCAATCCATTTTGTAAGTATATGAAATTTCCCTACAAATTTGTATGTTATTTAAGCTCTAAGTGTGCTCTTCCTTTCAATGTTAATTTGTCTTCAAATTAGTAAGAATAAAGAATAGGGGAAACATTAGGCGAGAAAAAATATATTTATATATTATTTAAAACAACTTCTTAGTCATAGAAATTTTCAGTTCAAATTTTTATTATTTAAATGTTGAAAAAAAAAGAGTCATGTTTTCTTTTTGTTACAACATTGCTCTTATAGTGCGAAGTCCAAGAGAAGAAAAGTCACTTATTTCAACCTAATGCTTAATTACTAATCGAAATCGATGAGACTGCTAATTATAGTTAAAGGGAATACAAAATAGCGGCTGCTTGAGAACTTTAAAATGTTTGTAACTACCTACAACCCTAGAAAACATTAAAGAACATTGTTTGAGTAAATTTACTCAAATATGAGCTTTTACAAGGCTGTCTACCTTCAATAGTTTCCGAAATAAAGTTTTTTTAAAAGCAACATTTCATAAAAAAAGTACTGAAAATATATATCTCAGGAACCATAAAACGCACAGATATATATTAGCACTCTTATTAAAACTAGTTTAATATGATATAATGTAGTCTATGACGATTATCTCTGTAGGAGTAATAGTTTCTATGATATTTGCACATGAATATGAATTTTGTAGATGAAAAAAAAAAAAGCGATGTTTTCTTCTTGTCCTATGTCACAACATTACACTTACAGTACAAAGTCCAAGAGGAAAAAAAAGTCACCAATTCCAGCCCAATCTTGATTAGTTTAATGAAAATTATGTATAATTACTAGTACAGTTAGGGGGAATAAAACATATCGGCTGTTTTAAAACATTTTAAAAAAAAATATTTTTTCAATCCGAGGTCCATATCGTCCCAACTACCAACAATAGAATAACTAATAGATCATTATTTAAAGTACAGTAAATGTTCTAAAATATGAACCCTAACCGAGCTGTTAACGGTTGAGATTCAGGTTTTTGTAAAAGCAACATTTTATAAAGAAAGTACTGAAAAATCAGTAATTGGTGAATTTATTATGGGAAATCTGTATCTCATGAATCATTAGACGTAGAGATGTATTAAAGTTTATTTTCGTAGTAATAGTTTTCATGATATATGCTGTGTTGATTTCTGGTTGTTCGATTCATGAGCATATCATTTCTTAAACGACTACTCCTACGAACATAATATACTTAATGAGGTGTAGATAGTTGACCGTAGATTAATGATTGGAGAAGTTTGTCGGGGGGTGCGGTCAGCAAAGAACTTTATTTATTTTATGCCGACGTTTCGACCTGAGTTTCAGGTCTTCATCAGGGGTTGTGGCGTACCTTCAGTTGCGAGCCTACCTTCCACGCCACAACCCCTGATGAAGACCTGAAACTCAGGTCGAAACGTCGGCATAAAATAAATAAATATGGTTTTGTTTATTTATGTTGTTCTTTGCTGACCGCACCCCCCGACAAACTTCTCCAATCATAATATACTTAATATAACATATTAGACTAGTTTTAATTTGAGTGTAAATATATATCAGTCATGTTACTTTTCAAAAAAACCGTATCTCGGGAACTTTTGAACGCAGAGTTGTCTAGATCTCTCATTTTAGTAAATTTGTTCTACTTTAAGTAATGTTCTATTAGTTTTTTTTTAGTGCTGTAGTTAGTTTCAAAAATTTTAATGTTTTCAAGCAGCCGCTATTTTGTATTCCCCTTAACTAAACTTGGCAGACTTATCAATTTTGAATAATAATTATATTTGGTTTTCATTATAATAATTGTGATGGAATAACTGACTTTTTTCACGGGATTTAAGTGTTATTATGATGGATTCTTTTAGCAACTTTGAAAAATAAATAATTTAATCGAAGAAACCATATCGATTTTAACATTTCCGGCAGAGAGTAAAACGGCTATTTCTGATGTTTATGACTATTTATTTATGACTACTCACGGGAGCCTTAGAATTATTTTATAATTATTTATGTTAAAAATATTTATAGCCATAAAATAAATCGATTGGGCTAATTGGGCCCAATAAAACTGTTTATTATTGGTCATTCAATTAAAAAAAAAATCTCATAAAAATGACTTTTGAAATACTAGTTATAAATTATAACAGCACTCACGTGTTTAATTGGCTAAATATTTGTTTTATTTCAAATGCACTGTAGATTCATGTTGTTACACGCAATTCCAAAGCCAATTAGTCCAGAATAAACTCCCTAGAAAATAAACAATTTAATAGATTAATAAAACAATAATTACCCAATAATTAGCGCTTTAGCTTCTCTCAATGATTAATGATTTTTTTTTGCGTTCAGTTATAAATGATGAAGTAATTTTTTTTATATATTTGGATTTCTGCTATAAAAAAAAGAAAGAAAAAAACCTACTAATATCAGTGTCCTCGCTTCAGTATTGACATAATTACAACTTTATCAACAATTTAGTTATTAATCATCTGTATTGCATTTTTCCACAATAGAAGGTTTCTGATAAAAAAAAAATTAAATACAATTGAATATTTCAGTCAATTTGAGACATAAGTAATAATATAATAAGTAAGTAATAATTTTTAGTAAAATAAACAACCTATCAATAAAGTAGTTCCGACTACTTATTGTTGACCAATGTTTCGAACCACTCTGTAGGTCTTCCAGGCCAAGTTAAAAAGATACAGATTAGTCATAGTACAAGAGCCCAAGAGGAGAAAAAAGGCTAAAAAAAAGTTATTTCATCCCAATTTTTGATTTCTTAATTGAAAACTAGGTAAAATTGCTAGTCAAATTGATGGGTCTGCCAAGTATAGGTAGGGGGAATAAAAATGTCGCGGCTGTTTCAAAACGTTAAAAATAATTAATTTTTTAATTAAATTTTTAATTTCTCTATATCTTAAAAAGAAGCAACACAAGAGAACGTCATTTAAAGATGAGTAAATTTGCTAAAATGTGAGCCCTAAATGAGCTATTTACGTTTAATAGTTCTCGAGATTGAGCTTTTTAAAAAAGCAACATCTAAAAGATCTGGAAGATTGTTGATTGACCGTGTGAATAGATGAATGGAATTCCATTCCATTCATCTAAAAGATTTGTAGTTAGAGTATTTATTTTGACAAATTTATACCTCAAAAACCATTTGACGTACAGATATCTATTAG
Organism: Halyomorpha halys; assembly: GCF_000696795.3. Classification (NCBI taxonomy): domain Eukaryota; kingdom Metazoa; phylum Arthropoda; class Insecta; order Hemiptera; family Pentatomidae; genus Halyomorpha; species Halyomorpha halys. The sequence continues at coordinate 97,318 of NW_027116715.1, read as the reverse complement.
CACTCAAATTAAAGCAAGTTTAATGAGCTATAAGGTAGTTTAATTTTGCTAATTGAAATTCGCTAAAATAAATTGATTTATAGTTGTTGGGACAAATGTTCATTTGCCAAATTTATATTCATACATGAATATCATAAAAACTACTACCCCTACGAAGATAAGTGCCATAAACTACTTTATAGTAAGTTAAATTTACTTTATTTGGAGTTTTGGCAGGCATATGTGCGTCTTATGGGTCCAGAGATATATTTTTTCAAAAATCCATTATTTTATACGAATAACTAGAAATTAACATTTTGTGAGTTTATTTTGTCAAATATCATAAAAACTACCACTTTTACAAAGATAAAAGTTATAAAATCTTTTATAGTAAATTTAACTAGCTTTAATTTTAATGTTAATAGACATCCGTACGTATAATGGTTTCTGAAATAAAGTGATTTTAAAAATCAAACCTATTGTCCGAACAACTATAAATCAATTTATTGTAGCAAATATCATGAAAACTACTATTCCTACGAAGGTAAAGGTCATAAAGTACGATTATTTAGTTATCGTAATATAGATTTCACAAAATTGATTCACTAACTATTGATATTTCAGTACATTTTATAAAATATTGCTTTTTTGAAAGGCTATATCTCGAGAACTATTGGACGTAAAAAGCTCTATTATGGCTCATATTTCAGGGAAATTTACTCTTATTTAAATAATATACTTTCAGATTTCCTAGTGTTGTTGGTAGTTTTTAGGATGTAGAGCTCCGAATGAAAAATTAATGTTTTTTAAAGGTTTTGAAACAGCCGCCATTTTTTATTCCCCCTACCTATACTTGGCAGACTCATCAGTTTTGACTGTTAATTATACATAGTTTTCATTAAAGTAATAAAAAATTGGGGTGAGATAACTGCCTTTTTTTTCTTCCCGACTCTTGTACTAGTAGAACTACCATAAGTATATAAAAGTGACATTTAATTACTTAAAAATTAGGAATAAAAGAAAGCTATATTAACAAACTAACATTAAACATAAATTAAAAATTATGAAATTAACCAAATAACGAAGATAGTGATGAATAATGAATGATATTTTTCCCCTTCTGCGACATTGGTGAGTTTGAAAAATCTGCACCCTCCAATATATAAAAAAACTGAAAACTTTTTATTGTTTTAAAATAAAGAAGAAATGCTACAACTAAATTTGGAAAATGAAAATGGTTTCATGGTTAATTTTGCGTCACGGTCCTGCTCATATTTGTTCACAAAGGTTTGTTTTATAATAAAATTCATCATCCCTTCTCAAAACCTCTAATTTGAACTATTATTACTGTCTAATATAAATTATTCATAATTTACTGTAATAATATTTAACAATTAATTGAGTAAGTGACCCATCTAAAAGGTATATGCCTATTCATGAAGGACCCCTGAGTTGAAGCCATTGAGGCAACCGATCCATGGAAACCTTTCTAACAGGGTCCTCCCTGGTTGAATATACACCTCCCTCCACACGTGGCACATTTATGTTATTTCTGCACGTGTCTCGTTTTCGTTAAAGAAAGAGAATAGTCAAGCGGCTGAGCCGTGGGAATGGTGAGCACTTAATGAAATGTGCACATCAAAATCACGCTAAATTTTCAATTTTCTTATGTCATCATTGTTTTCTTTTTCATTTCCGCTTAGTAATGTTACTTTCACGAGATGAATTATTAATATTTTTAATGAGCGCAAAATGCTCATTTGCACATTTCCTTCTGATGTTAATATTTTTTTCCTTGCAGTGCTATATGCCAAATCCCTTGGCATCCATTACACTTCCAAACTATTTTAACTGAATATTATACTAAAACATTTATATAGACTTTCAAAGCCTCTAAATTCGATTTATACAATTTATTACCATTTATCATTTCAATGAAATGGTTTTTCTACTCTATTCTGTCATTGTTGGTTTGACGTAACTCAGTGCACTCTGCTAATTGCAGAAAGCATTGTCAGGGAATGGCATTGTTTTCTGAAACAAAGAATGGATTTGTGGACGTATTACTCCAGATTGCCTTAATGACTGCTGCATGTGGAAACAATAGATGTATAATGTAGATTAAAAAAGAAAAACAATTTTTTTATGTGTATTTATGAGGAGATGGTCGGGGATGCGGTCAGAGGAGAAGTAATGAACACAAATAAGTAATAATTATCTTATATGCCGATGTTTCGGCCTAACTTTCAGGTCTTCATGTGTATTGACTACGACTGGGTTTCTGAGTCTAGTAGCAGAAAATCCAAAATAACTGTTTTATATAATCTTACATTTAATATACTACTTAATTTATTTATTTTTATTATATCCTTACTTTGTCACAAATAAAATCATACATAAAGACCTTAATGTTCCATATGTAACCGATCTAGCCCTAACCAGATATCACTCCTTCCATTATAAACTCTCTAACCACTCAAACCCCCTAGTTTCTAATCTTGCATCCTCTTCCATTCCTGACAATCCTCCGAGGCGCCTGAAAAGAAGATGGCCACGAGACCAGCTAATGTAAAATGTCATTAGAGTGCTACCAATGGGTATTTTCTCTACACACCTGTAACACTCCAATTTAACTTAGATCAGTTTTACTAAATGTATTATAATGTACAGTTGTAAATAGCAATAAATAAATATTTAAAAAAAAATGTATTATATATACTTACATTAAATTTTTTATATAAACAACTATTTTATAATAAACACAGCGGTCTTCACTATACACATCATTTAGTATGTATTTCGTTTTTCTCTAAAGCTTAAAAATAATATAAATTTATTGATCTAAATATTTCTTGGCATATTAGTGGTATTCATGATCTTTGGTTTAACATGTTAAAGCGTGTTAAATGGAAAAACTCATGTTAAATCGAAAAAAATTGCCTTCCTTTACCGTGGTAAAACGAAATAACATTTAACATGGCTGAGAGTCTGTTACTTGGTCTGCTAAATGGAGAATGACGTCACACAATAGACCAGTTGAGATCGCCGCCATTTTTGTTGTGACAGCTCAGTTCTTTCGTGTGTTTGTGGTATTCATATCCCTGTTATTAAACCAGAATGGATAATTTTAATGATACATTTGTGAAAAAAAAAACAGTAAATAAAACAATGTAATTTCATTCTACTATCTGAAAATTTGTAAACGCTCGCCAGATAAAAATCTCACTATATGAACCATGTAATTATTCTTAGGGGACATATGTCCCAGAATAAAGTTATTTTTTCATTTCATTTCATAAGCTAAACTTTTACACAAATTCCACTTTTCACTCACTCTAGGCATGTTGTAATTAATTACTTAAATCAAAACTGAAGTAAACAATAACATGATGGTCTGGAAGGAAGGTTATAAACATAAAGGCTTATACAACAAGTTGCTGAGAAAATCCGCTCGGGGCTCTTATGCATTTAACGTTTAACATGACTTCAAATAGGGCTGCTCACAATCTTATAGTTATAACATTTAACATTTAACACAACATCATGAATACCCCTATTATTGGTAGAATTTATATGATTGGGAGTTGGTAGGCAATGTGTTACTCCGAGGATTCGGGTTCGAATCCGGCTGAGGCAGATAATTATTTTCTCTTTCACTATGTCAGCCCTATGGATTCGGGAGCTTTCCGGGATCCACCCAGCCTCATTAAGTGGGTACCCTTAATTGGGTAAAAATCTGGTGGTCTAGCATGATTCTGAACAAATCATCTCCTTGCACAACCGTTGGTATGGTAACAGTACTTGCCTGTAACCCTTCATGGGTTGTAGTGGTACAGATTTATTTATTTTTAATCCTTGATGATCATTTGTAATATGTTTTACTGTTTCAATCACACTTTGCCTTTCAGACGCCCATATCATGGAATATTTACTAAATAAATTAGCTGTGTTAAAAACTGGATCAATTGAACTCCTAACCAGGATAATTCGCTGAAAAGTACACATAGGTCTTCATATTTTTTCTGCTCATTAAAATGTCGAAAAAAAAGAAATACAAAGAAGAAAATTCATTAATGTTAAATACGTAATAGAATCTTAATAGTTATGCTAAAAACGTTTAGTATAACCCTTACTAGAGTTATTAGTTTGGTAGGTATTAGGTTATAATACAGACAATTAAAACTTATATTAATTGACTGATATTATAATCTTTCACAAGCAAGGGAAATTATCAGTACTAATAAATGTGCACATTCAAGTAAGAAAAATTTGTTAAGTTAATAATTAAGCATTGTTTCTTTACCAGTTATATTGGATATATATTTCCCTACATTTCGAAGAGAACTATTTGCCGTTAGAAAACAAAATCTACAGGTTGAGCAGTTTTTGAATTAATGGGTTCTCATGGAATACTTTTGCACATCGGTAAGCAAGAGCAGTGGAAGAAATTTGTTAAAGTTGGTTTTATAACATTTTTACCCTATTCCTTAAATTCCTCTACTTTAGATAAAAAAGTTTTTTGGGGGCATGCAATCAAGTTTTTGTGACATAGATGAGTAAAGGAATATACTTTTTCACGTATGAAGTAATTAGATAAAATTGAAATAAAACTATCCCTTTTCTGCAAATTTTCATTTCTATTGCTTACAAAATTACTTTTAATTCAAGATTGTTGATTTGTCGTTTGATAATATTTTTTTTATATTCTTTTTTTCAAAAGCCTTTTTTGAATACTTATAGGTTTCACAAAATCGGTTTTATTCTTGCGTAAAAGTAAGATTTTTTGTTTTGTTTTTTATTTTTTCTTATGCCAAAGTCCTCGGTCATTGGGCCATTCGACTTAACCCTGCCCAATATGTATTAGATTGTGTAAATGCTCATTGCTCTGTATGAGAAAGAAAAAACGTTACGAGCGACGGCCCTATATGACTTTTAAAATATATGCTTAAAAACCAGGAGAAGAGACTTTAATATAGTTTAATGGGGTAATTTTTAATAAGGGCCTGAAATTAGAAAAATGAGTGAAAACATGTAAAGGGTAGTAGTGTATGAAATTTAATTTTTTTTTTAATATCTTCTTATTGAAATTTACAACTGTATATAATATAATACATTCAGTAAATTTGATCATATTTAAAATGGATTGTTACAGGCGTAGAGAAACTACCCATTGGCAGCACTCTAATGACATTTTACATTAGCAGATCTCGTGGCCATCTTCTTTTCAGGCGCGTCGGAGGATTGTCAGGAATGGAAGCGGATGCAAGGATACAAACTAGTGGGTTTGAGTGGTTAGGGAGTTTATAATAGAAGGCGTGATATCTGGTTCGGGCTAGATCGGTTACATAGGGAATATTAAGGCCTTTATGTATGATTTTATTTGTGATGAAGTAAAGATCATTGAGGATGTTACGATGAAATTTAATTAAATTGATTCTAGGTCCAAATTTACATTGATCTCCAATGTTCTTCCAAATTTAGACCAAATGGAACGAAATATTAGTTCACTTCCGTACGCGAAAGTGCAAGAAGAATTTGAAATTTATTAAAATTAATATAGAACTATCTATGTAACGATGTGCATAGTCCCTCAAATTCTCATCAAAATCAGCTGAACGGTAGTACATGTAATGTCCGAACGAGTATTTGACTAATGGCTGAATACGGAACCCAACATTTTTCTTTGATATCTAGAATGCAAAAGACGAAAAAAATTCCGATCTTGAGAAAATAAATTGTTTTCAGATTCTACATAAATACAAATTTTCCTACCTTGGGTAGCAAGAAAGGAAAAAAAAACTTTTTTTTTTTTGTTCTTTAGTTAAAGTAAAGCGTTGGAATAATAATAGAATAAAAACACAAAATAATAATGTAGGTATTTAAAGTCCTTTTAAATATGTCCTTTTGAAAGAGACAATAAGCTGTTGAGCTACACCTTATCATTTTTTTAAAAAATATTTCATTAATATTTAAATTTAGGACAGTATTTGATCATTTTGACCTACAGTCTTAATATTATTCTATTATCTACTCAGCGTATTTTGCGATTATCATGATTCAATAGCTCTCATACATGACTAACAATTGGTATCTACTGAAATCTCAGGGCAGATTTTATTTTTTGGACAGTTCTGTTAAGAACAAGTGATTTTGCTTCGACAGGTTCCGAACGTACAACACAATGGCTACTTTCTGTCAAAAGGGGGTATTCGGAGTAAAATTCGGTTTGTTTGGAGAGAACCGTTGGGGCTGTCAAAGCATAGGAGAGCCGAAACCAGCTGATCGCCGCAAGGAACCATAGCGACAGGTAGACAACGCTACCTGGACCCAGATCAGAGGGGACAAAAAGTTGGATGAAAAGAGTTGGAAGGGGGAGGAGATAGGCACCTGACGACTGGGGCCTTTGTCCGGGCCCCAATCACCCGCACCCTCCACACTCCACCATCCACCAGCCCTGGATGGTGCCTCGAGATGACTCATTTCCATGACAATATAAAACACAGTAGCTCTCTACTCGTGGATAGTGTTACCCCTACTTGCTACGTGTGGACCTGAGGGTCGTAATGCTTTTTTTTATTCGGTCCCGGATAGTCTACAATTACGGGGAGTATACCTGCACTGGAGATGGATTTACAAAAGTAAAGGATTCCTATTCCGTATTATATTACAACAAACCATTTGAAAAAACTAAGGTGAAAGAAAAAAAATAAATGAGTTTATTGTTGGTTTTTAAATGTTAGCTCTATTAAGGTTCTCATCTGAAATCGTTCTGCCTACTTTTTTTTTAATAATTAAACTTCAAATGTTTAAGCTATAAAAATAAATATCGTTTGTTCGGTATTTAATAGCTCATTATACATATACTACATATATAGACAGTTAGCTGATTGCTAAAACAATAGTTTATTATAAAGGTTACAGAGATATAACAGAAGCACTAAGTAAAATAATACTTCAAATCGAAAGAAGATAGTTGACCGTATGATGTAGATCGTAGGAGGATAGTCCGGGTGGTGGTCAATGAATGTATTCTACGATCAACTGGTAGTTGGTCACAGAACTTCATTCTTACAGCCCTGACGAAGCCCTGCAAAGTGGGGGCGAAACGTTGGTTTACAATAAATAGTTCTCTTTTACTATTTTGATACCTTTCTTGACCGCCACCCGGACTATCTTTCTACAATCTAAAATATATCAAAGTAAGAACACTATTCTACTTACCTAAAACAATAGAATAAAAGTCCATTTCCAAAACATTTCTTATAACCTTCTTATGATAGTTCAACTCGGGAACGCTAGGGGCGTTGGAATATAGTAGCGTCACAGTTATTTAAATATGAATATAATTTACATATATATGTATATATATATTTTTTTTCGGATATTTTATTATTATTAAGTAACCTTTTTTCATATCTTAAGGTTTATCTTTTATGAACTTTGATTCCTCCGCTCACATACCAGGCTTTGAGTCCTAACTTGATGTAAGTCAAACCTAGAGTTTTGAGACATTCCAAACTTTAAGCGAAGTTCAACCTAGTTTTTTTTTTATTAAGAATTACTGATTTTTCTTTTAAAGCTAGTTAGTCTCGTGCATATAGTAATTATAAAAACTTTTTAAGTTGATAAAATTAGTAAATAAATAATAAATAATTTTTACGAGAACAGATTGACCTATATTACTTCTGCTCTCAACGGCTCATATCAACTGAAGTTTTACTAAACGATGAACTATAAATAATGCTAGTAATGTAACTTTTGGAAGAACGTTATGGAAATATACTCAACGTAAATGTTCTGAACCATTGTGATTATATCCAGTATAATATATGAGCTATAACATGAACTAACTGCTAAACTAAACTGAAACACCATTTATTAGTAACCAATGTTTTGGTCTACTTTTCAAAGCTTCAACATGGCTGATTTCAGATTCCCTTCTTGACTGTCACCCATAACATCCCCAATCCTAAACTAAACACAAAGGGACTTATACACAAACTTCAATAAATGGTATATTGGTGGTTTATACAGTTGGTGAAAGAAGTGAAAAAAAAAATCAAATGTAAGGAAGAACTAACTTTTGATATGAAACCCCCCAAATAACGTTACTTAAAATTATCACCCGAATAATTTTTTTTTTTTAATAATTTATTTATTGTTATTTACAACTGTATAAAAATATATACAACAAGTAAATTTGCTGTAGGTGACATAGTGACATGATACAAACATGTGGAGAATCTACCAATTGACAGAACTTCAATAACATTTCTAGAGAAGATCTCGAAGCCATCTTCTTTTCAGACGCCTAGGAGGATTATTAGGTAATGAAGGAGAAGCCAGGTTAGAAACAAGTGGATTTGGGTGGTTGGGAAGTTTATCATAGAAGGAATGGTATCTCGTTCTGACCAAATCGGCAACATCTGAGACATTGAGGTCCTGATGGATGACTTGATTTGTGACAAAGTAAGGAGCTTTAAGGATTTTACGAAGTATTTGGGACTGTAAGGATTGGATTCGGGAAGAATTTGATGGTTTAGTAGAGCCCCAAAGATCAACTCCGTATTATGACTCATAATAGTCATCTAGATCAGTCTTTTGTAATGTGAATAAATTTAGTCATTACCAGTGATGCGGCGAGAGGGATGCGCTGGGATCTCTTGAGCTCTGATCTACCCTTCACATGTGGGGGATAGAGTGGGCTCAGGGATCCTCAGGTCGATTGTGTAAATATTGTATATATTATTTTATCATTATTTTATTTTATTTATTTATTTTTCATACAGCTAGTTTCTTGTCTATTCTTTTGTTTGTATATATTTTAAGAGAGTTTTTTATTTTTTATTTTTTTTTTTTATTATTTTTTTTTATTTATTTATTTTATTTTAGTATGTATGAGATCATTCATCTCTATTACCTATTGCCCACAACTGTGTGGCAGATTGTAATATCTATCAAATAAAATAAATTTAGTACTTAAAAACTTCGATAAATGTAGTTTTAGCCAAGCTATTCTTAAGCGTCCCAGGATATTTTATAAAATAAATGCTACATTAGGCAGTACGTTGGTAAAGATTATAATCCTTAAATCATTTTAAAACATATAAGGTATTCTTATGAAAAATTATAACTTGTGGCCGATAGGTATTTGGGAAAGAGAAACTCGTTCTTGGGCACAATGGTTCTGAAGTGGCGATGTATCACGAAGATGTGAAATATTGGACCTAATAAGCGGTCCTAGAAGTGTGAGCAATAGTGACTGGTCCATGGTGGATGGTGGATGGTGGAGGGTAGTTATGGCTGCGGTCATCCATCCATCTGTCAATGGGCTGATCTTTCGTGCTGGGCCCCATCGATAACTTAGCTTCGAATTCCTAGCCTCATTTATTAGAAGTCCTCAAGAAAGTAATCATTTATTAAAGGTGACTTGATTTCTTCATAAAGTATTTTAATAACTACTAAAACAAATGTAATTGAAATGTCAAAAACATTTATGAATTTCAAATTATGTATATTGGATATTTTAACATCGTAATAAGTAAGGGGTAAGATAGTTGGGGTAGCCTTAAAGATAATAATATAGGTGATAAAGGGTAGGTCTGAAATAAAGGGTAGTTTTCAGGCCGTTATTTTTAACTTAAAGAACATTTAAAAAGTAATAGTTTTGTTAGCTAGAACTTAAAACTAGGTTATTATACCAATGCATCTACATTTTATTTACTTATGATGTCAAATTTTCTTCATCTTTTAAATCATGGCATTTTAATCCAAGCAAACTAAGCCAAAATAGGATACAAAAAATTGTGGATGTTGTTTTTGAGATTTCTAAATTGTCAAGTACATACCAAGTGCATATAAGCCATGAAAGAGACATAGATTTTATTGATTCGTGATCTCATCAGGTTTTCATCTCCAAATTTAGCATGAATCTCATCGATACAAGCCGAAATGATATAAATTTTTTTTATGATAGTTGTCTAGAGATTTTTTAATTTTCTTTTTTTTTTTGGTTTATTGACATTTTCCACTGTATTTACATAAAAAATACATCTGGTAAATGTGATGCTAGATTACCATGGTATGAGACAGACATGTAGAGAAACTACCCATTGGTAACACTCTAACAACAATTATAGGAAGGTCTCGAGGCCAAATGTTTTTCAGGCGCATTGGAGGATTGTTAGAAATGGAATAGTACAAGAGCCGGAAAGAAAAAAAAATTTCATCCCAAATTTTGATTACTTTAATGAAAACTATCTATAATTTCTAGTCAAAATGTTGAATTTGCCAAGTAAAGGTTGGGGGAATAAAAAATGGCGACTGTTTAAAAATCTTAAAAAAAACATTAATTTTTCATTCGGAGCTCTATATCTTAAAAACTACCAACAACACTAGAAAATCTAAAACCTCTAATAGATTTATTTCCATCAAATAGTTCTCGAGATATAACCGTAGTCCGAGCAACTCTAAATCAATTTATTTTAGAAAATTTCATGAAAATTACTATTCCTACGAAAATAAACGTCATAAACTACTTTATGGCTCATTAAACTAGCTTTAATTTGAGTGCTAATAAACATCTGTACCTCACATAGTTACTGAGATAATTAATAGATTTCTCAAAATAAATTAACAAACTACTGATATTTTGGTACGTTCCATACAACATTTTTATGAAATGTTGCTTTTTAAAAAGCTATATCTCGAGACCTATTGAACGTAAATAGCTCTATAAGGACTTACATTTTAGCAAATTTACTTTACGTTATATGATGCTCTCTTTGATTTTCTATTGTTGTTGGTAGTTGTAAAGATATAGAGCTTCGAATAAAAAAATAAGTATTTTTAACCTTTTGAAACAGCCACCATTTTTTATTCCCCCTACCTATACTTGGAAGACTCATAAATTTTTACTGGTAATTATACCTAGTTTTCAATTAAGTAATCAAAAATTGGGGTGAAATAACTGCCTTTTTTCTCCTCTGGGCTCTTGTACTAGGTTAGAACCTAGTGGGTTTGAGTGATTAGGGAGTTTATTATGGAAATACTCATATCTGGTTCGAGTTAGATTAGTTACATACCGAATATTAACGTCTTTAAGGATGATTTTATTTGTGATAATGTAAAGATTTTACGAGAGTTTTTGTATTGGATACTAAAATTCTAAATTTTTAAACTACAGGTGTAAAAAGTAAATTTCAGTAAAAAAAATATATATATAAAAACATAGCTTTCAGCAATATAATTTCCCGTAGAACACTAGTTAAAAATATCTATAAATTAACTGTACATATAAGCGGATTATCACACATCAAGATCATAGGGAAAATCAATAGTTCAGGTTTTCGATTGCGATAAAAATTTTGTTACGATATTTTATAGCGGTGTGTAAACCTGAAGTATTAATTTTCTTTATGATCATAATGTATGAAAACTCCCATATATTTTTAATTTATAGATATTTTTTAAAAGTAACTTATGAGAAAGTCGATTGCTGAGAGCTATGTATTTTATATACTTTTTTTTTTTAATGAAATTTACTTTTTTTTACCCGTAATTACAGAAAAGGAAGATTGAAAAGTCAATAAATAAAAAAATATTCAGATTGGAAAATACTATGAAGCATATTCCTAAGTGGATTTTACTAAGGGTCGTTATGAAAAACGCATATTTACCTCAAACTATGAATTTCATAAAAAAATTCTACACCAGTTCGCATACTATTATAATATGTTTCACTACTTCACCTATCTGAATGTTTCTTGTTTGTTTGTTTTTGTTCAGTTGCGTAAAACATCGTTGTCATCAACGCCATTTATACTTTATTTAATTTTCTTACATTTGTTTAATTGTTTAATTATTGATTGGTGAAGATGGTCGTAGAGTGCAGTCAGCAAAGAAAAACATGAATGAATAAAAAAATATTTATTTATGCCGACATTTCGACGTGAGTTTCAGGTCTTCATTAGGGCTATAGAATAAAAAGTGATAATAACCATAATTTAGAGAAACATAAAATTGAAAAGAGATAGTATACAAACAAGTAGGAATTATGCAAAATATTTAATTGAATAATACAGAATAATTGATTGATAATTATGGAATTAGACAGTAGCAGATTAATAACAGTTAAAGATGAAATATAATATTATATAGGTAAGAAGATATGTAAAATATAAGATGTGTATTTTTTTGCTGACCCCCCCTCCCCGACCATCTTCTTCAATCAGTAATCTTCGGTCAATTATCTACACCTCATTTAATTTTTTAATCTATTATTTATTTATTTTTGTCTGTCTGATGTTATATTTGTGTCAACAAACCTTTTGATTTTAAAAACTGCAATACTAATTTTATTGTTTTATCATCACCTCTGAGGTGATTTTTTCAAAAAAATATCCGGGTGTGATATGTCTCTAATTTAATGATTTTTCAATGCACCATTTTCATAAAACATAACTCTCAGTAATCTACTTTCAAATACTTTTAATAAAAATCTATAAATTATCTAGAAAAATCTATAATTGAAATATACAAAAACTAACACTACATGTCTTAGGAAACTCAATGATATAATATCGGAGTGTTTAAAAACATAACTCTCAGCAATCTACTTTCAAATATTTTTTAAAAAATCTATAGATTATCAATATATACAACTGAGATATCCAAAAACCAACAGGACATGTCTTAGGATGAGTAGGACTCGTTAATCACTCCTAGGATATTTCTACATTCAATCATCGTTACGTCATGACTGCCATCTAATTGCTTCTCCAGGCTGGTTCATAATATTATTGGGTTGTCTGTCATATTTCTTAGTTTGAAGCATGGAAGAAGTTTTTTTTTTTTTTTAATAATTTATTTATTGTTATTTACAACTGTATAAAAATATATACAACAAGTAAATGTGCTGTAGGTGACAGAGTGACATGATACAAACATGTGGAGAATCTACCCATTGATAGAACTCATTTCTAGAGGAGAAGATCTCGAGGTCATCTTCTTTTCAGACGCCTAGGAGGATTATTAGGTAATGGAGGAGAAACCAGATTAGAAACAAGTGGATTTGGGTGGTTGGGAAGTTTATAATGGAAGGAATGGTATCTGGTTTTGGCCAAATCGGCAACATATGGGACATTGAGGTCCTGATGGATGACTTGATTTGTGACAAAGTAAGGAGCATTAAGGCTTTTACGAAGTATTTGGGACTGTAAGGTTTGGATTCGGGAGGAAATTGATGGTTTAGTGGAGCCCCAAAGATCAACTCCGTATGTCCAGATAGGCCTTATAAGTCATGTAGATCAGTCTTTTGTAATGGATTGGCAATTTACAACATTTACTAGACAAACAGTAAATGTTGTAATAGTCGGAATAGACGAGCAGTCTCTTGTCTTTTTAATCTTGTATGAGGAATCCGTTTGTCGTTTGTCGAGATGTAGTCCTAAGTAACGGATTCTGTTCGACAGGACTAAGTGGGGTATTATTAAAGGATACTGTAGGGCAAGAGGTCATGGGTTGACGATGAAGGGTAAATGTGATTTGGTGGGATTTATTGGAATTAACTTTACATCGATGAAATTAAAACTAAAAAATCGCTGAGGACATACCGAACTGAAGATTAAACCAAATTGCCTTGGGGTCTACAATAATATTGTAGCGTCTTTCAGTGAAATAAAAATTTAGTAACTTACCTTATGATAACAACTTATGGTCCGATAGTTATACCATCCAAAAACCCACTATAATCTATATCTTGCCATCTCCAAATTGATGAGAACATAAAAATCCTATGTTATATTGAGGTTTTTAAATAAATTTTAAAACTTAATAAAGGAGAAAATTTCAAAATTGTTGGAACCGTACATCCTCAACTATTCTACTTGTTCAAAAATATACTGAAATTGATGTGGTTTTAAAATTGAATTGAGAATGGCCGAATAGTCGAACTTATAAAGAAATATTAATTGTTTTGAGGCTAAAATTTATTTTATTTAAACAATATTTTAACTTAGTTGATTTAGTATTGAATTATCAATTATCAATTATTAAAACTAAATTTTAAAACATATAATTTTTATGTATTTATGGTTCATCTAAAAATTAATATGGCATCCATGACAATTAAGTTGTAGTTTTATTTTTAACTAATTTTTGCTATGCTCTGCTTCAAGAAACAGTGATTTTCAATTTAGTTATACTTTTTTTTTATGACTCATTTTCGAAAAAGAAAAAGTGAATCCATGAGCGTAGGGCATCGAAATCCCAATACCAATATTTGATCGGTACGCAGCATTTCTGATTGGCTTACAATAACCTTGTCCAAATATTCCCATCTCGCAGAGCGATCGGCGAGGTAATATTATCCCGTCCGCCCATTCTGGCCACCTTTTTTTTTTTTGCTCTCTTCCCTACGGAAATTAAGAGTGTGCGTGATCGGCATTCTTGATGAGTGAAAAAAATACGGACGATCGTAACCTTACCGTGATGAAAGAGGAAAGCAGATTCTGGTTTTGGCGAGGGACCGGTTGATGCGGTTTGGCGAAGAGATACCCCGTCATCATCTGCTATTTCAGCAAGCTCCATCTCCTGCCCTTCCTTTGTTCTCGAGATATGTTGCTTTCTTTAAACGAAGTTCACAGTTAAACAGTTGTAGATGTTTTGTATATGGGATAATTACGTATTCTCTCTTTTATCACTATCATGACTTGGCTTAGATTAAACTTTTGTTTCAATTAATTTTATTCAACCTTAACCAGCCTACTTATTGCCGAAATTATTCTTCGATAGTTTCAGAACTGATACTTCTATATTAGTCATTAAGGCAGTACTAATTTTCCTAATGAGCTTTGCAGTTAAAAATTCGACTAACCCAAACTCAAATAATTTTCGAAAAGGTATTTTAACATTATTTTTCGTAGAAAAATTTTAACATTTCTTTTTTGCAAAAGCATGCCAGGAACATAAAAAAATATATCGGTTTAATACAATTTACATTATGAATTATTCAATGCTAAATCTTTATGGAATCAATATTTAAAAGAATGATTTTATCGAGTTATCCTATCGACTGAAAGCACTTGTGAAATTATAAAACTAACTCAAATCTCAAAGTGCTCATACGTGGGAGATAGAGAGTGTAATATGTCGATGGTGTAAATGTTGTATATAAGAATGTAAATGTGACTGGTGATTATTTATTCATTTATTTTTTCATGTACATAATTTGATCATATTTATTTTATTTATTCTTCTGCTTGTACATATTTAGAGAGAGATTTTTATGTTGTTTTTTGTCATTTATTTTTATCCTTATGTTATTTTATTTTAGAATGAATGTAATCAGTTATCACTATTATCTATTGCTCAATAACGCTGTTGCAGATTGTAATATTTGTCAGTAATAACAATTTGAAATACGAAAAAAAAATATCAAATAACTGTGATCATCAGATTGAACACACTGCGCATGCGCTCGCACAGTCAAACACATGTTTAAGTTACGTATTTTTCATCCTTCTTCCTCCATTACCTTTTACAAATTTTTACGTAAAATATTATCTTTACTAAAATCTTAGACTTTCTAACGATATGTAATACGTCGATTTTACTAATTTCATTTCCAGAAATGTGTTTTCAAACCTGGAAGAAGCATTTTTCCCCATGCCTCCTTCAATTAATCATTAAATCCTTTCGTTGTTTTTATTTGTTCATTTTTTATTATTGCTAACGACGGGAAATAGTTGATTATTTAACAAACAATATTAAGGGTACATTGAAGGAACATTAAAAGTCTTATTTAAGCCCTGTCAAACTATTTCAATCAGAATAAAACTTATTTGATACTAAAGAATATCTAATTTTACATTGATATAACTAGTTTAATAAAAGACATTAGAGCCGTTTTTGAGAAAATCGATAAAAACAATTTTTTTTATTTATTTAATGTGATTTACAACTGTATAAATATTAAATACAATAAATAAATATGAGGAGAAGATGGTTGGGGGTGCGGTCAATGAAATTTCATTGACCGCTGTATAAATAATATTTTATTTTTATTTTCAAACCTCTTTATTTTTATATATGGTTACAGATTACAATAATAAAAAAAATAATATAAACAATAAG
>NW_027116715.1:55976-81030 GCF_000696795.3 Halyomorpha halys | reverse complement strand
CGGGAGGAATTTGATGGTTCGGTAGACCTCCAGAGCTCAATTCCATATGTCCAAATTGGTCTGAGCATCGTAGTATATACTATTTTTTTGTAGTGGGGAAGTTTATAGCGTTTTTCAAGTAAATGTTGTAGGAAGCGGAATCTACGAGCAGTTTCTTCGATAAAATGTAAAAATCGATTCAATGAAGTAGCATTTCCAATCAGTCGATTTTACCTTTAAGGTTGCTGTCTCGTCTTTGGTCCATTCTTAAAGCGGGTATTAAGTATGTAACTTGACTTTTGTAATTGGGCATCACTTCATTTCCAATATAAAAGTACAAGTACCAAATATACATATACCTACCTGTATGTATGTTTTCAAGTACTTATTTAGTTCCCCCTGACGGTACCAAAAAAAAATCCAATATATAAATATTGGATATATATATTCATAGATATACATATATTCATAATTTGGATTTTTTACCTCCTTTATTATAAATAATAATATTAATAATAACAAAAACCGGTTACGTTTGTAGATACTTAGGTATATATTAAATAAATTGTTAAAAGAAATATTTTACAAGTTGGGTATAAATATTAGATTATATTTTTTTTATGTCTATTTAAATTAACCAGTGTTATTTAAAATGATGGTCAAGTTTCTTAGATTAAAAATGAATTCATTAAATTTTGGAATTATTGCTTTAATTATAAATTTATGTTTTTTACATTTATTCTTCCCATAACTTTATTTCTGATAGATGTCAACAGAAGCTGATGGACATACTCATTATTTCCAATCTTTCATTTTTTTCTTTTATGTGTTCGGAATGTAAAAAGGTATTCGAATTAAAAAAAATAAATAAATAATACTTGATCAGAGCTACTCTACTAAAATAGGAAAGTAGATATAAGAGAAATAAAAAACAAAAATTATACACTAGTAGAAGGAAGACTAAAGAAATTTCTATAATTTCGTTTGTTCAATTTTTCCCCCTTATATCTCATTTTTTATTTTTGCGTGTTATAACGTTTTTTGTTAAATAGTCTATATTATTTATTTTTTTATAAAT
Organism: Halyomorpha halys; assembly: GCF_000696795.3. Taxonomy (NCBI): domain Eukaryota; kingdom Metazoa; phylum Arthropoda; class Insecta; order Hemiptera; family Pentatomidae; genus Halyomorpha; species Halyomorpha halys. The sequence continues at coordinate 79,973 of NW_027116715.1, read as the reverse complement.
GATTATTATTGTACATCTTATTTTTATTTAATTATTTTTATTTATATATAATTCAATCCTATCTTAGTTTATTTTATCTTACATTGTCAACATATTTTTGTATGATTTTTTAGCCCCGATGAAGCCCTGCAAAGTGCAACGTCAGCGAATTAATAGTATTAAATATTTTTAATATAATTATTGGGCAAACGACTTACATGGACCTCCCACATAAAAATAACAAAACAAAAGCTAAAATTCCGACTTAAATTATTATTTCATCTTTTAAATAAACGATCAAAATTACCACTTTCAGAAAAACTAAAGATTTATACTTACCTTCTCAGACCAATTTGGACTTAAGGTGCACAAATTTACGGATATGCCAAAAAAACTAACTTACTGAAACTGCAACAGTTTCAATCAAAATTACTAAGACTGATCAGCAGCGCTCCCCCATACATCAGTAACAAGAACTTACACAAAAACTTACGAACTTCCTACGTACATACAACCATTAAATCATTATATAAACGGTTTCACGACGGACTTCCAACATATACTAACCCTCTAATTCAAGGACAATCAACACTAGACTTACCAGATACGAGATGACGTTTACCAAGGAGCTGGAATAGGGACCTCTTAAATTGATTTTTAAATTTCAATTTTAATGGAGAGGCATCATTGGATGACCTTAACCTTCATGCCTTCATGACTTTTTTATTTTATTTTTTATTATTTTTTTTTCTCTCTCTACATCTCATTCGCTGGTTGTAAAAATACTTTTACAGTTGTGAATAAACTAAATAAAGTAAAAAAATATATATTTAATTATTGTTAACTATTGCTTGTGTCCTTTTTCGCTGCAGCCCAGACCATCTCCATCATATTGACATCCTACTTGCTAAATTTATAGATTCATATTGATTTGCGAAATATTTACAAACTGTATAAAGTTTTCGTTTATTATTATTAATAATATACTTGTTTACAAATTCAAAAGGACGAGATATATAAGCGAAACGTTGAGATAAGATCTGTTTGAATTTATTTAATTTCCATTGACAAAGATCTCTCGGCTCCCTAGGCCTTTTCCATTCAATCTTTTTTGCTGATATTTTCGCTGAATAGGATCATGCATATTCTGAAATTTCAGACAATCGACAATTCAGTTGTTAACAACCCTTTGTTAGCCGAAGCCTTAGGAACAATGCGAGAATTATGTTACCCGGGCTGAATGACCCGTCTTTCAATGGTCGCTACTCACTATTTCCTGTCACCGTGGGAGAGAACATCATTCTTTAAGACATGTCAAATAATGAAGTATTTAATGGAGTATTGAAAAAATAGAGAATAGTCTTAAGTTTTCCGAGATTAAGGTCTATCGTAAAGGTGACGTTTTTAATGGCAGATTTTTATAAATTTTTATATTTTATATTTTCATGGTAACTTATCTCATGCCCTACCCCCAGCTTTTTCTTTTCATGCTTATACTTTTTGATGACCTGAAATATACTACATTAAATCTGGCTATTTACGTGGAGTCATATTTTCCTATTTCTCCTAAGTTTTTTTTTTATTCTTAGTATTTATATAGTATCTTGGATACGATGGTTATGAAAAATTAGAGCTTTCGAGATTTAGAGGATTAATAATAATATTTATATACAATCTTTACACTTTCTTGAGACTGTTTAAATAAATATATAATACATTTTATCCAATTTTAGTCTCAAGACAATTTATATTTCTTTATAAGTCCGACGTTTCGGCACATCCTCAAGGACAATCTTAAATACAATTTTAGAACCACATCAATTTTAAAAAACTTTATGCAGGCTATTCTGCCTAGATCAATAATTTCATTAGAATTACCCTATTTTTTTCAATTCTTTATATTACATTAAAAATTAAAACTGTTAATCACAGTTAATTTTCACTATAGTAAAAGCCTGCATAAAGTTTTATAAAGTTGATGTGGTTCTAAAATTGTATTTATGATGATCCTTAAATCCCATCAGATCACCTTTACATTCCGTCGTAAACCTCTACCCTCCTGTCCTACAGTATCCTTTCTAAATACTCCACTAACGCCTGTTGAACAGATTCGATACTTAGGACTCCATCTTGACAAGAGACTTACTTGGAATCCACAAAAAAGACTGAAACTACAAGAAACTGCTCGTAGATTTCGATTGCTACAACACCTACTTGACAAACGCTCTAAACTTCCCATTCACTATAGAAAATTATTATACACTATGATAATCAGACCAATTTGGACATATAGAATTGAGCTCTGGGGCTCTACCAAACCATCAAATTCCTCCCGCATCCAATCCTTATAATCCAAAATCCAACGTAAAATCATAGGTGCTCCTAATTGCGTTACAAATAAACTCATCCACAAAGACCTTAACATTCGATTCGTTGCAGATTTGGCTCAACACAAATATGCGTCTTTTTATTTCAAACTTTTTACCCATCCTAACCCATTAGTTCTTAATCTCTCATCCTTAACAATCCCTGATAATCCTCCGAGGCGTCTGAAAAGAAGACGGGACCTTCTAATTTAAATTAATGTTTGAAGTACCACCGATGAATGGTTTCTTCCCAAGATTCTCAAGTGTAAATGAAACATTCCACATATTTACTTATTGTATTTATTATTTTGTACAGTTATAAATTACATTAAATAAAAAAAAAATTGTTCTTTAGGATGGCCGAAACGTCGGAAATATAAATTGTTTTGAGAGTAAAAATATTTATTATTTATTTATAAAATTTATTATATATTTATTTAAAGAATAATATTTAACGTTACACAAATGTTTAACAAACAATTGTCGATACAATGTCAAAATTGTGTTTCTACAAATTATCGATCACATTATGTTGGAATTATGCTTGCAGATAGAAGAAGCAGCCAATTTCTGATTTCAATAGAAATCGATTGCCAGCCATTTATTTAGATAAGTAAATTTAAAAGGCTAAAATATACAGTAATTCTAAAGACATTTTGGGCAAAAATTACATGTTTATCATGTACTGTACATTTTTAAAAGATATTATCATTATTTATTATGAAATTTATAGCCTTCTAACTAAGCTACGCCACTGCTCTTATACAATCTTTAAACTCAAAATCCTTCGAATAATGTAACAAATAAAATCGTATTTGGCTTCAAAAAGATACTTAGGGCAAACCCAGTAGTTTCTAGCTAGCCTTCTTTTCTGATGATCTTCAGATACCTTTGAAAAGAAGGGGATCGCGTGACTTTCTAGCATAAAACATTCATTGGAACAATGGTAAAATATCAGTTACCATCATAATGGTAAAATATCAGTTACCATCATAATGGTAAAATATCAGTTATATACTAAATAAAATAAATTATTTATATCTTACAAGAATGATTAATTTACTCTAAATGGCTGTTTTCATTAGGTTTTAGATAGTCAAATTATAAATATGTCATATATATATATATATATATATATATATAGCATATTTACTTATAGTGAATGTCCATGACTTAATTTATACAAATCATAAATATATTTTTCATGCTATTTAAGCAATGACTTCTTTAAATCGTTCAAATGTAAATTTAAAAAAAAAATTAAATGATTAGTAATCCTGTCTAAAAGTTTAAAATATTTCATAAATAAAATTTGAATATGCTATATTGTTCGCTTGAACTTTGTTCTAAACATTTATGTCATACGTGTTCAGTCGCAATGAAGTTAAGTTACTTTCTCCTGCCTTGTTCCGGATTCTAGAACCATAACTTTCCGTCTATGGAAATTCGCTTGAACTTTTAAACTTTTATCAAAAATCTGAGAGTGCTCCATCCAGTTAGTTTTGCGACCCCCGCCATCTGCTCGGGAGAACGAGTTATCCGATTTCACCTCCTCGGGTCATAAACGTTTTATTTTATTGAAGTAGCCGGGCGACTGCTTGAGGATAATGGGGAAGAGGGAGCTCCAGATTTCATGGCAAATGCTCCTTAGGCTCAAGCCCTTTGTTAAGGGGCTTTTCGATTCAAGAAGCAGTCAACTGTGAATTGGTTTAGTCATTATACAGATTCAAGATCAATTCCCCTTTTCTGTTGGTAATAATATTACATTCATTTATAATTAATAATAACTATCTTTATAGCTAAATTTAAAGAATTTTTTACTTCCACTTACCTTTATATGGAGTGTAAAGTATGTGGAAGTATTTTATATATAGTATTGCCATCCCGCAATTTTTCTAATTCGAATTTTCTACGGAAGTACATGTGTGTACAATCTAACTCAAAAACGGTAAGTCGTTCGAAATAGAAACAACTAAACTGTCTATACAATTGGCCATAAGTGCCATTTTATATAATATATTTTACACATTTTGAGGATTAACACCGAAACGGTTAAAGAGTTTTTTGATAAATCAATGTTGAATTAAGTTGTATTTAATATCAGCTAGATCCTCATTATAATAGGTTGACAGGGTGCTAAATTTTCAAAATAGCTTCCTCTAAAATACATTTAATTTTATTCATTTAAAGTAACTAATTATCTCAAATTTCTATTGGTAAAACGAAATGAATAAATATGAACTACGAAAGCATTTCAGGAATAACTTAAGGAGATAAGAGGAAACATATTCTTTCCAGGCAGAACACACATTTCCGGAAATACCTTCCAGAGTGCACCCAGCCTCATAAAATGGGTACCATTAATTGGAAAAAAAAATCTTGAGCTCGATTCTGACTAAATCACCTCCTTGCACGACCATTGGTCTAGTAAGAGTACTTCCATACAAAATGCTGCACCTCTGACCCTCTATGGATTATACGGAGGTATTTTTATTCTTCATTATTTTCTGATAATCTTTTATCCAATATAATTCTTATTCTTAGTTTCCGTTTATATATACGTGATTTTTTTCAAGAGCAACAATAGGTCTAATCAATAGGATAGTGGACCCTTGTTTTAGTATTCAGCAGTCTCGAGGGGGTATCATAATTCATTTCTACACGTCAGCTACTTCTTTATTGTTATGTCCTTTTTCATGATTTTCTTATATTTTTTTTGTTCCCTAATATATAAAATAGGATATAAGTTGAATAGAGCCTCATAAAGTAGGGCCGATAAGGAGACGGGAAGATAACATCTTACAGCCCCTAGGACGTGGAGCCATTGATTCCCGTGCTCTTGTCCGCAGGTAATGGCTGTTAGTGGTGCCTGCTATCGGTGACAGATCTCCCGGTTCTGCTTATCCGGAGTGTGCCCCTGCTTAGGTTTTTTTTTCTTATTCTATTTCCTGACAGAGAAGCAAAAAAGTATGCAATAAGTGTTATCTCAATCACAAATTAAACGACATTATAGAATAAAACATATAAGCATATGAAAATTAAAAAAAAAAATTGTCTAAAATTGTTGTTTGCTTCACTATATATCGCAAAATATACTTTACTTATATTTCAAGATACTGTAAAATGAGGTGAGATTGTGTAGGTTTGTCCTATGGAAAAATGGAAACAGGAATTTACTAAAAAAAAAATCTTTCTCGGCCAACCTGCCTCGCTAAAAACCGATCATCTAGTTGGTTTAGTAGAGCGTGTTGGCAGGGAAGGATTCCCTTATGCTATATTTGGTATTATATCTCCTCTACACATATACACTTTCTATTTCAGAACAAAACAATATTAAAGAGGTTGAGGTGGGTAGAAGTAACTTCTTGTTTTGGCACAGTCTCCATCCTTTTATTTTTAATTATCATCTAATATATAATTTAAACTATAATTTAATTATAATCCTTTTATTTTTAATTTGATTTTAAAAAATAACATTTATTATATAATATTGATGCAATCTTCATTGCAAAAAATAAGGTTTTAAAAAATTTTAAATTGCCCTTTCTTTTTTTTTTACCAGAAGTGTTCAGTAAGCAAATAACAATACACTGGATTATAAAAAACAGAGTGGCACAATCTAACCCCATAGGGTGAACTGATTTTAATGATGTGATAACATAATAACCAAAAAATATACAGTAATTCAACTCCATAGATAATACTTCTGGTGGGAGGTGAATACAAATATATTTATTAATGTACATGTCGATGGCTTACTTCACAGCAATGCTAAGTACATTTCTACTAACAAATTTACAAAAGGTACTCTCTTTATCGAAAGTTACAACTTTTCAATTAATTGTTCTAAAAGAGAGTACCTTTAATTGTATTTTTCGTGAAATTAGTGGAAATGTATTTAGCACCACTGTGAAATAATCCAGCAATATTTAAATTAATAAAATTAATTCTTCATATCATAAGACTTGTAACGAGTTGCAGCAAAGTGATGAAAAAGTAAATTACTTTAAAAAAAATTAGGAGGTTAATAGATAGTACCAGAGAGGTGGAATAGAACTTATTTATTTGTTAACTTAAAATCAACTTGTTGAAAACTTATTAAAAACCACTATGCCGTATTAAACTGGAATACTAATAGGTTTAAAAGTAAGCAAGCAACCTGAGAGAATTGTGTTGCTCAATTCCCTGTTGGCCTATTCTTGCCCCACATGGCACAGTCTTACCTTATTTCACAATAATAAGAGGAACAATTGTATTAAACTGCACCTTTATACACTTTTCAAAAAAATCATTTATATGACTGCATTATTAGGTAAACTAAGTCTTTAATGCAACATTAAATGCAAATATAATCGATTCATGCATGAGGGCTGAAAACCGAAAAATCGTATTAGTGCAGACTAGAAGTATAATATACACATGACATTTAAGGACCTAAAGGTCTTAAAAAATATATATATTTTAAATTTGGTGTATACATTTAACTTCATCATATTTTAATAAACATATCGTCTATATTTATGTTTTGCATTGTATTTGTTTTTACGAACTTTACACATGATTGAATTTAGTATCAGAGATTTTTCTTTTATTCACTGCGGATTAGTTACACTTACAACTTACTCTCATACTCTTTCAACTTACTTACTCTCTTAATCTTCCTCCCTTGCAACTTATTGTCTTAGTCTTCCATCCTTACAACTTACTCCTGAAGGCTGTGAATAAATAAAGTACGGACGCCTAGAAAAAGAGTGTAGGGAGAGGGAAGTAGAATGAAGGGTTGTTTCAACATTGTCCCCAGTAATTTTTTATTTTGAGACTAGTTCATTTATAATTCTGAGATGTCATTGAACTTTGAACATCCACCTTGGCAGTTAATGACTCATTATACCGACAAGAAAAAGTAATAAAAAAGTAGGGTTAATGCACTCTTAAATGTGACGACCTCGGTACTTAGTCATGTAAAATAGAATTTAAAATGATAATTTATTCACTCGGACCGATGCAGTTTTGATTGATGTCCTAAGAAGGTTGATTTATTGCACAGCATTTCTCATCTCCTACACTTCTGTTCCGATTGGCTAAGAGTGGGCGGGCGCTTACAGTTGCTACAGACTTCTGAAAACAATCATTGTTTCATGGAAAAATACTGCGAATAAGGTCAAAATTCGCTTGCGACAGAGTATTGCTCAAGGGAAAAGTTTGAGTAAACTATTTATTCAAAATAAGTGTCCCAAAGCCAGACTGTTCCAAACTGCTGATCTTGCTCGCAGGCGTCTGGTGTGATCTCATCCAGCTTCCTGAGTCATCTCGTTTCCTAAACCCTTCGTGGCTCCCTCGTTTTCTGGTTCATATCCTTTCACTTGCCAAGTTGAAGGATAAGAAACTAGTCTGGGAGATTTATAATAGGACAATTCCACAAATGAGTAGCCAGGAAAAAAAAAACCATGATCTAACATTAATATGCGGGATGTAAATCATGCCTTGTGATTTGAATTTAAATATAGTTTACTAATATAGTAATCATTGCCATTTAATATAATATTGTATTTGAGTACATAGTTAGTTCAATGTTCATGGATGACTCCACCTGCATTCACATCAGAAAATGAGTATGGCAAATCCTGTAGGGGTCCTGAAGTAGCATTCTACAGACTACAGTATCGATTTTCTTTTCTCTGTTTTTCGCAAAAAATCAATATGGAACCTGGTCTGGAAAAGTTACATGGCCTTACAAATAACTTACAATGGTCTTACAGAGAATAATTGTTAGATATCATGATTTGCTTTTTAATATATATCGTTCCCTGAAAGGAATCCAAATTTGATTTATAGAACCCAGAAAAAAATTTCGTGTTATGAATAAGTACTGTTTTTTTATTTATTTTAAATTAGTCTTCCCTACGCCTGCCCTTTATTTTTGTGTTAACAATATTTATAGAGCTTAAAAAAAAAAACCTCTGAAATTTTGTAAAATTGACAACACGGCTTGTTTTTATTTCGTAAATTCACGACTTCAATATAATTTTCTACATAAAAGTTTTAAATAAATTCAATTACGTTAGCGTTGTATATTGGTTCTTCAGATATTGCTGTTCAACTTAATTGTGTCAGGTGAACGTTTCTCAGAAAATCCTAACTAAGGTAATACTTCTATAATAATATTTTTGTTAACAGTTAAATCGTAAACGATAATTTTGTTATACTTTTGTATGTTCGTTACAATATTCAAATTTCTTCCATATTGAGGTTCATAATTATTTTATGGGAGGTTTAGTTTTTAAAAATACTAAGATCGCGCTCTCACGTATCGATTTTATTGATCTTTTCGAATTTCTTTGATGATTAGGTCCAATATGGAGGTTATGGGAGGAAGTAATTTTGTATATTTTCATTTATTCTGATATTACTGGTCAGTTGTTGGAATACAATAATTCCCACTTGTGTTAGGACTATATTTATGAGTGTCCCAGAAGGAAATTCAAGTTAAGAGGTAAACGCTTTACTTTAGCAAAATTCCTTAAGAATTATTACTTTCTAAGGAGAGGAAACCTTAGTGAGCGTTTGAAAAAAAAAATTACAAAGGGAGACTGTAATAATTAAAAAATACGGCCATTAATATTTACTCATTTTTTCTTGAATGTACGTTGTATTGTTTTAAAGTGATAATCTTTATTTGGTAAGTCTGCATTGCCTGTGGTAGTGTAAGATATATGTATCTATGGTGGAATATACATTCGGCACTAAAACGAGTATTCTAGTCCACTCACTAAAATGTAATGGAATCATCAGGAATGAAGGTCCTAATTTTAAAACTTTTTTTTTTTTTCCAAATCATTGAAATTATTTTGGTACTAGTTTTAAAATAAATATATACATAAGTCACTCATCTATAATTTACAGTTTTAATAAGGAAATTGTTAAAAAATTATTAACAATTATGTTTTTATGAAACATCCGAAAAACATTATTATTACAAATATATTTCAGTCTTCGTCTTTGCAAATTGTCCTCGAACATGGGGGACAGAAAATAACTTTGTGTTCTCCGCACAATGTCTTGTTACAATTTAAACACCATTGATTTCCTTTCCTGTCTTTCGATGCCTTGCAGAAATCACATCGTCGCCTCTTCGACCCGGACTGTCTTTTGGTTTCATGCTCTTCCGAATATCCTAACACTTGCGCGACCGTCTCTCTAAGCTCTTTAGGAAGATGTAAATTCGTCGACCTCCTCTTCATCAATGGTTCAGTAAGTCCAAAAGATAAGTTTTTGAAGAAGTTCGTACGGGCTTTGTTCGAATAATCTTGGTTACTAGAGTTCCATTTGTATAAGACGAAGCTGTTGATAGCTGCGATGTCCAGGATCGCGAAGAAGAATTGCATTGATCAGCGACGAGTCCTCTTTCTTGTAGTTTTATCGCGGCACAATTTGTTGAGTACGTCCACCCCGCCCTTAGTGGAATTGTAATATTCTACGATTTTTGGCTTTGACGTATCTCGATTTATCTCATTGGTAAAATGCTTGGAAGAAATTAGCAGTTCATGTTTGTTACATTGTGGAGAGAAGGACACGATCATTTTGTCAGGGTGGTAGAGGAAACGTGTTGAGTTTTCTAGCATCATTGAAGGCGGTATCTGTTGTTTATTTTTTCTCAGTGAACCCACCATCGTCAACTTGTTTCTTAACAACTCATCCACTAACTCGAAAGATGAGAACCAGCTATCACATGTAATATTTCTACCGCTCCCAACAAATGGCTGTGCGAGTTCCAATACGTACTGAGCGGCTTTAGGAAGATCGCCTTTACTTTTCTCGTTTTTGATGTACGGAACCCCTCCCAAATAATAAAATGTCATCGCGTCACACATTGAAATGGTCATGAGGCCGCACTTATCTCTCCTGATAGGCGAATACGCTTTAAAAGGACACTTCCCTCTAAAACTCAGAAGCGTTCTATCTACAGTAAGATTTTCAGATGGTGTATAATATTTTAAACAGTTCTTTTGAAATTGTTCCCACATTTCTCGGAAGGCAGCGAACTTGTCTGTGGCTTTTCGATCTTCACGTGTCTCCTTGTCGTCAAAGCGAAGAACCCTCAAAAGGAGGTCGAATCGATTTTTTGTCATTGCGCTGCGGAATATGGGTGGCCCGTAAATTGGGGAGAACATATCGGAGCTGCTGAGTCCCGATTTTTTGAATATAGCACTTATGTAAAGTAGTCCGATAAGTGCTTTGATTTCTAACGTGTCAGTAGGAGATGTGTAATACTGCTTGGTCCCCAGCCTGCTTGATATCTTTTCCATTTCTTTATTAGAATGTGTCACAATTGGCTCTATCATTTCATTAGTAATAAACAGGTCAAATAATTTTCTCTCTTCTAGCAAACCTTTTGCACCACCCTTAGGACCTACGTGATGTTTCTTGAAACGTGTTTCTGTAGTGTTTTCCGATTTCGATACCAATGGTTTGTCAGTCCATACAGTTTCTAAGTCTTTCCCGAGTTCAAATCTCCTTTCTTCTTTTTTACTTTCCTCTTTTACATAAGAAAGTCCCACATCTTCATCCATATCGTCAGCATCGTAAATGCCATCCTGATCTTCTTGGTTCAGTAGTAGTACATCGTCTGTTTCTGAGCATGTTTCATCAGGATCATAATCAGAGATATTCTCATCAGATTCTTCCTCTTGACGCTTCAGCTCGTGTAATATTTCTTCTACTGTATGGAAAAGCCCTTTGATTTTTGATCCCATGATGCTGCAAAATAAAATTTAAAAATAATTATCATATGAATTATAGTTGTATAATGGATTGTTAAGGATAATGGTTGTCAAGAATAACTCCACAAAACTGTAGAATATGCTTATAGAATGCTGAACATTAGGCCGAATTGCAGACCTTCGTCATAGCTACAAAGAACAAGGTACCATGAAGGTTAAAATATTTTAAAAGCATAAACAATGATCCATGATAGAACAAGAGGCAGAAATGGTAAAATGTCAAAAGTTATTAAAAATAATTTATAAATCTTATAAGAAATAATAATAATAGACACAATGATAAAACATATAATAAGACACATAATAAGAAAAAGATATTGTTGAAAATTGAAAATAATGCATTATGAGTAGAGATATAGATACAAAAAAAATATTACTAATAAAGTTATGTTACAGATAAAGTTGGCAAAGTCAAAAATAATTATAGGCTGTTGGAAGATAGTCCGGCTGGCTGTCAATAAAGGTACAAACTAGTAGAAAAAACTATTTAATGTTAACCAACGTTTCGCTCCACTTTGCAGAGCTTCGCCAGGGCTGTCCTGAAAAATATTTATTTTTAAAAAATCTTCCTACAATTTATTTTATACCGTCAACTATCTGCTTCCAATAAGAAAAATAATTATAAATATAGAAGTTATAAAATAAGTAAGAAGGAATATTATATAAAACAAATTAAAAAAATAATAATATCATAAATATAGGAATATTAATAATATAAAAAACGGATTAAAGAAAATACAATAACAATAAAATATATTGTGTTTAAAATATATTATATTATAATGTGTCCATTCAAGGGAGTTCAAGTCGAATAGAAAAACTATTTGCTGTAAACGCATTTATAATACAATCAACATGAACATACAATCTTTTTCCTATTAACATAAAATATTAGTAACAGAATAAAACAATAAACGAAAAATTCTACGACAACTAGAGACTATACAGCATTCCAATACATCTGAAAACATACTCCATAATGTGTTTTTATAAGTACGAGTACAGAAGTACCGAAAATAAAAGGATATTTTAAAAAATAATAACGAAAAATAAATTTGTTTCAAAATTACAGTGTTGATTAAATCTAAAAATTTCAACTGATTACAGCTTTCTCATTCATTCTACTGGGTGGTAGCTAGCTTATAATAATTATATATATTTTATGTTTGAAGAATTAATTTTATTATTTTTATGTTTGAATAAAATTTATTTAATGATTTAATCTAAAATTTACGGAAAGAGATATTTTTGGAACGTGTGTGTCAAGAAAAATATATATTTGCTTGGAAAAGTAGCGTTTGAAATTTTATAAAATTAATACTGTGCTATTTTCACTCTAATTCTTAGCTTCAGTCCAAATATAGGTCAAATTGGACACACCATTTTCAAATTCTAGGAGAAAACATCAAGTTCTATCAGGTTCCTGACTTCACGTCAACGTATTTTGTCGAGTAACACCGAACGCCAGCCGGAACTACCCGAATGCGCCAGACTGATATGGCTTCTGGCTCATACACGAACGTAATTCCTGTCTTAATAATAATTATTTAAACGTATTTCATAATACATATGAAAAATATATTTAAAACTTATACACATGCTATTTACATTGTGCAAACTCGTGTATTAACTGTCATATCAACTTCATTGCATCTTGTTCTTTGTAGCCTAGATAATGGTATCCAATTAATAGTTTCTGCTATTTTTTATGGCAATTCTTGAACGCCATGTGGTATATTTCTCCTAGTTCAAAACTATTATAGATTAAAAAAAAACAAGCATCATAAACAAGATGGGTCATATCTGACCCATTACGTTGAAAATAAGGTGGGTCGTATACGACCCATAATCCGTGAGTGAGAGAAATTCACTAACCTTATTGAATAATTGATTCTCAGTCCTCAATGAACCAACCTGCCCAACATCTGGGGGACTACTGGAAGTTTATCTCAGCCACCACTCTAGTAGAGGCGCGCTGCATGCGTTCATAACCGACCCGTCTTGTTGACAAAGGGTCATTTTGCTATCTAGGGTCAAGGACAGATGTTATGGGCATACCTCTTTTTATCTATCCTAAATATATATTTTTAAAAAATAATGCTATTGCGTTACAATTTTCTGAAAATTGAATCTGCTTAAAATAAAAAAAAATTAAACAAATAAGTAAACTTTATCAAGGCACATTGCAATTCAATACTTGTATTCTAAACCTTTTTCAGCGTATGAAACAATTTATACTGAAATGTGCTGACCATTGGTGAACAATTCTTCTCAGTTGGCGTATATTAACAGATGGCTCATAGCATACTAAAGTTTCTCATACGCCATTTTTTTTTAATTTCAAAATTCCTTTTTGGTATGAATTAACCGTGTTCAAAATCATGGCAGGATACTTGAACACCAGATAACTTAAACCAAACAAACAACGATATTTAAATAATTAAGATATTTTTAGCATAAAAACCAAGTCAGAAAACCACATATACCACATTTTATTTTTTGTTACGTGCCCATTTTATGAGCATTAACCTATATATGGAATATAAAGTGAAGAAAGTATTGCGATCGTAAAAAATGTCACATAGACTGGGAAATCGGAAATCAACGAGAGCACACGATCTCTCCCGAATTTCATTCCATAGCACAAGGCTTTGTTTTATTTTGTTTTCACTTACTTACACATACTAAAGAAAAGTATTGTCATCCTGAATAATAACAAATAATAAATTCATTTTAAAGTTGGGTGGTAAGCGGCAGTTGTTAAATGATGCGTGGATCACATATATATATATATATTTTTTTAAATTCTCAGTAGGCATCAGGATTGTAATAAGAACTAAATGAGTCATACTAAATTATATTCTTTGACTGTGGATAATTCAATAAAAACCCACAAATCTGAAGCCTAAATATATTACATCATATTATACAAGATTAACGAACTCCCGACGTTTACTAACACATTTCTTCATGTTTTTGCTTCGAAAATGTAATAATAATATTCTTTATTTATTTTGGGATTGATCCTTTAGAATAATATTACAGGCGTCATAATTAGGCCTTAGAGTAAAATACAAAATAAAATTTAAATTATAAACTATTATAAAATATAAAGAAAATAATGAATTAGAGATAAAAATAAACAACGATAATTTACAGAATATATAATATAAAATTAGGACACATAAAATAAAATCATATGTCATGTCATAAAACATTAGGAGGCTAACTTTTAATAAATAGATTTAAAAAATCAAATAAAATTAAACTAAAAATTATAAATGAAAAAAAAAATACGAAACATCAAATATAAACCAACGGTATATTTTTTTATTGTTATCAAAAAGGCAATTATAAAAATCCTTTAACTAATTATAATCTTAATGAATAATCCAATAAATGAAATGGAAAGAAAACGAAAGGTTATACGAGTCTAGGTATGTACATGTATATTGAATTTTCGTTATATATTAAAACATCCAATAATATTTATGTTAAATATCTGTATAATATATTAAATTATTTGTCTTTCTAACTGTTCACATCTTATTTGAAACTTTTAATTGTTTTTCTTCCGGAATTGGGTGGACTGAATGTGGTCGAAGATACGGGATTTGAAGATTGGAAGGGTGTTAGAACTTGATATGAAGGAGAGAACAGAATTCCATAGGAACACCATTTTGTTCATAATTTCGATCCATTCTTCGATTTAGTTCCGAATCGACATTACATACGTTTTTCTCTTCACACGCTCCGTTCTAACGTTTTATGTTCAACGAAATCGAGCCCCTACCCTAGCACCCCAGCAATAAAGATCTGAATTGATAAGGTAAACAAAAAGCTGTAAAAGGAAGAAAAGTATAGATTGGTGTTGGGGCGGGGGTGCTAAAAACTATTTAGTACCCCCAGCCTTTTAGCTGATGTTACATTTACGTCCTTCTTTACTGCCTTTATTTGATTTTGAAAGTGACCCTGTTTTATGGGGCATTAAAAAGTTGGTAGCATTTTCCCTTAGGACTCTAATGTGTTGCAGGGCTCCTGTACCGAAATAGCCTCTTCCAGGCGTAATTGGTTTAATCTAAGGTTCCACGGGCAGTTTTAACTTAATTAAAACTGAAAGTGGTAACTTTGATTAACAAGGAGAGTGCATGGTAGTAAAGCTTTTCAAAATGTTTTTCTATAAAAATTGAAATTTGATAATTAATTTAGGAGACCTCTATTCCAGCTCCTTCGAAAAACTTCGTCTTGTATGAGGTACGTCTCGTGTTGATAGTCCTTTACTTAAAGGGTTTGGGTATATGGTAAGTTTGTTGCGAAACCGTTGTTTGTAATGATTTAATATTTAATTGTATGTATAAAGTTTGTAAGTTTATGTTACCGATGCAAGGGAAGAAGAGCATAGGTGATAAGTCCCAGTACGTTTGAATGAAATTTCTGCGGTTTCAGTAAGTTGGTTTTAATGGATCTTAAGTACTGACTAAAAATTCTTGAAACTACTTTATTATATACTTGGTGTTTTATCGATTCGATTATATCACCTGGTTCTTCCACTAAAACTTTTCTTTATATTCTATACTATTCACAATAAAGTAAAAAAATTTATAAAATTAATTCTAATAATATTTAAGTTATTAAATTAACGAGCTCATTTTTACACTGAGAGTAAACTACAGGCAAACCGTTATTTTGAAAATTAGATAAGATGAATTAAGGATGGATAAACCATAGCTACTCTCTCAGTCTGAGCTATATATAATGAACTCTACCGAGAAAGGTACTTTTTTATTTCAGACATCTTATCTTCTGATCTCCAGTGTGCTCAACGCTCATGCAAATTCTCAAAATGACTCCAATCCAACTAATCTGTATTAAATGTCTTGCCGATGAAGGTTTACGACTCAAGTCTTGTCCTGTAAACAAAACAACTACGACAAACGAAGTTGCTCTAACCCGCTTGAGAATAAGTCATACTCTCCTCACGCACTCTCACCTGATCAGAAAACTGCCACCTCCAACGTGCAAATATTGTCAGTCCATTCTCACGGTTAGACATATTTTTGAAGAATGTACTCACTATTTGCCAACAATAAACAGGATAGGACTGACCCCAAATTTATCAGAAGCTCTCACAGATGAGGAAGCTAAAATTACTCTAGTGTTTGACTTTTTAAAAGAACATCACCTTCTTTATTTATTTATTTTTATTATTTTTATCATTTGTTTTTTTATTTTTATCATGCCATAGGCGTTGATGTCCAGAGGGTTTTACGCCTTTAAGCAACAATCAACATCAACAACAACTACGACAACCTTTGAACTTTGTCAACTGAGCAAATTCCACTAACAGAACTACTACAGACTATAGACGGAGTCTGATAGACAATTTATTGGTTATGTTTTTAATTTTACTTAACCTATATACAAGTCTTTCAGTTAACAGGATGGCTGACTTCATAAAATCATTCTCAGTATTTTCAATAGTGAATCTATAATAATAAATGATTAATTGCAGAATGTAAATTTTTG
Source organism: Halyomorpha halys (assembly GCF_000696795.3). Classification (NCBI taxonomy): domain Eukaryota; kingdom Metazoa; phylum Arthropoda; class Insecta; order Hemiptera; family Pentatomidae; genus Halyomorpha; species Halyomorpha halys. The sequence continues at coordinate 63,322 of NW_027116715.1, read as the reverse complement.
TAAACTTATATTTTGATATTTCTGCCATAGTTTTGCAAAAGAAAAATGTTCTCGTTTTGCAGCGAGAAATGATATAAAAAAATAACTTTTATGAAAACAGGTGAAATTTGAGTTAGCCAATTTGTCAACTGAAAGACTCATTTACAAAATATATACTAGAAAGTATTGCTACGTTGAATAATTTACAAGAATCTGTTTCGAAAAGAGCGAAGGTTAATTTCAGTGAAATTAATTCCATTCAAGTCCGTTGAAGGTTCTATGATGCACACAATGCAACAGATTTTTAAAAAGAGTTTACTGAAGTAAACCAATTAAAAATAGGGAAATGATATGCTATCTGGTGGAGTGTCAAAATGTGCGGAGTTGACTGATATGACATTTTGCTTGCTGCATTACTTGTAGTAGAAACAATTTGCGTTACATATTGTAGTATGTGGCATGATTATGGAGTACAATTATCTAGTAACTATTAAAAACTATAAATAACGTTTTTAAGTCTTTTTAAAAAAAAGTTCCTCTGTAGTATAGAATTCTGTCTGATAGATTCAGACGTAGGTAACAGAGATAAGGGAACACATTTATACCATATTTACAGAAATATATAAATTAAATTATAATAAATAATAAAAATTAAACTTAAAGTTTAAAAGCATATTAACCACGGATTTTCATACATGATATTTACATACTATCTAAAACTCAGATCCGAAATTGTTCCCCTTCTTATGAAGAAAAAATGCGGACTCCAGAAATTCCTGGGGGCTCACTCTCAACCGCTTTACTGTATTGGAGTCTAGTGTAGAGGATTAAGTGGGGTATTGGTCATTACTAGAACCCCAAGAATGTTTACATTCAATCTCTGGACCACTGCTTTTGAGAAGGATTGTAGGGAACGGTGAAGCTGGATAAGAATTGCGCTAAGGGATTTGGAAGATGAATGAGTTTCTCAAGTTGGATGGAATTAAGTCCAGGACAAAGGGATATTGAAGTCATGATGAAGGACATAGTTGGTTACGTAGTACGGAACATTCACTGTTGTTCACTGAAAGGAGTGAAAAGACTGAAGTTAAAAAAATCTAGTTGTCCTGTACATTTTTATTCCAAACTTTCAGACAGGTTTTAGTATTGTCTTGTAAATTAGTAGTCTTTTATATTTAGCAGTTTATACGATTGTCTAAATCGTTGATTATGTTCTCTTTTTTTAACACTTTGATCGCGGTTGACGACACATATCGTCATTCAGTAGCCAGTTCTTGGGCGCACAAACGCCGATAAGCTATCGCAAAGCGATGTCACTTTTATAGTCTGCGTTTAGAGTGTTGGGAAGAGCCCTAGCACATCCCATTTACCTAAGATTCTCCCAAACTGTGTTAGAACTGTTCTAGGTTCCACCAGCTACGATCGTTCTGGTTTCTGTCGCCTTAAAGGATTTTTACACTCCTTAAAATTTTTTGTACAATCGAATTTATTTACATATGCATTATTTTCATTTTCATGCTTTCAATAACATTTTTTATAAATTAAAAACAAAATTAAGAAATATATATATATATATTTTCGTTGTTTTAAATTATTTGAAGTTGTACAAATGTTTTATGGAAAATGTGGTGGTATACGATAACTTTCTAGACAGTATTTTAGTTTTAAAAAAACATAAAACATTTATGTTTTTAGCTGATTGCATACTTACAGAATCAGTGGCATATGCAGGTGACGGCAATAGTCATGGTTAAAAAAAAAGGATATTTAAACTTTATTCTTTCGTCTTGGAGCAATAAATGAAGTATAGAGTTAGTATGAATAGGCAGACAGTATCGGGGTTGGAGGATGTATGTGGCATATTCAGATTCGCCAATTGTTTCACCAGTCTTTGAGCACCGATACCTTCGTAGCTTTGGACATGCTGTATCAGGATCTGAGTTGGACTAAAGAATGGAGTTAATATCAGCGAATGTGCAGGAGGTATCAGAATGAACAGGAGCTATGTAGTATTTAATTTTATTAAAATTTTAGTTTCATTCGCCTTTTCCATGATGAAATTTCCTATTTCAGGAATTCATTATTCATTCCCAACTTCCTGATAGATTATGGCTAACCTCCCCTCCTTGACTGAATATAGCTTGCCCCCATCCTAGTTTCGATTCTGGGTACGCCCTTGGTATAGAAAATTGAGAGGGCAGGACCCAACATGTTGCCTTATGGAACACCGGCCTCAACGTGTTGCTATCCTGATAGCTGTTAGAAAATTTAATACAGCTTTTAATTTTTTTATTAATCCTTAAGACTTATTGGTTTTACTTTGAAATCTCCCTAAAATGACTATCTTGCTGTTATACTGTGTTCTCCAATTTTTATCAGTAAAATAAAAAATGAATCACCATAGGGAAGAAATGGAAAAGTCAAGACTTTAAGGACAATACAGATATTCTTGCAGACGTTGACAAAAGGAAGAAAACACTTAAGGAGAGGAGTTAGGAAGTGCGACCTGCAAAAAAAGTCGTTTGACCAGTGAGAGAGGCAATCCGTCAGTGCGGTCTGGACCACTCCTTCAATACTTAATTCTCAACCAGCCCAATCGCAAACCAGCCCGACCTTGTATTTATACTAGTTTTTAAGCATTTTTCAAAGCCTTTTGCTTCCATATATATTTTTATTTTTAAATGTATGTATTCGTTTATTTTTATTTTTGTTAATTAAGGTTTTACGTCTTGGCGTACTGCAACTGGGCCAAGAGAGGTGGATTATTCTATATGTTACCTTTCTATCTTAACCGGTGTCAGAAGAAGAAAGTTTTATTTTGTGTGTCGACTTCCCACTACCAGTGCGAATTTAGAAAGAGTTTTTGAGGATTTTAATGGATAGCTTCTAGTCAAGAGAGATGTAAGAAAGTTTCTGTCTAGCACGAATTAGAATCCATTGTCCCATAAGAATTAATTATAGCTTTATTTAAATTCAGATCGTTGAATTGAATCAGGAGTTTCGATAAATGTTCCTTGTTTAAATACACTACCGCCTATCGATCACGTTGGGCACGTATTGACGTTGTCTTGTATAGTAACAGCAGGAAGACAACTCTTTGTTATATAATGAAATAAACAGATCATTCATAATTCCACGCATTATCTATAATTTATAAAAATAATTTAGTGAAAATATATTTTTTTCTCTTTGATATTTGGTGTTGATTTGTTAGGAAATAGCTTATTTATCAGAGAAAAACATGTTTATTATAAGTTGAAGATTTGATGTTTGTAAAGTCACTGAGAGCGAACTGACCTTTTTAGACATAGCATATACAAAAATTAAAATTCGAAAAACGTTCGAAAATTACTATCTCCTCTCTATTTTTAAACTGTCAGTCGTTTTGGATCCAAGCAAAAATAATTTTTTTAACTTTGAATCTTGTTTTATAAATTTACAAGTTTTTTAATTTAAACTTAAATAGTGTGTTAAAAACAATTAAACAAACATTAAAGAGAAGTTGCCCATTATTCTCAGGATTGTTATCGCTCTTTCAAGCACATAATTTATATTCAAAGTGGGAGAGTGGGAGGACAAAGCAAGTTCGTTATGTTCAGCCTCCTCAATGGTTTATCCAGTGAGGTAGGAACCATAGGAGTGGTAGGAAGGTGACCCTAGTTCTGAGCATTCTAAAAGCACAGTTTAAAGAAATAAAAATAATATATTTATTTTCACCCGTCTTTTACTTTTTCTGGTTGGAAGATCACAAGTGGATCTCTTTTATCTCCTGTGTCTCATGCTATTCTCGTAGGATGCTCGTATATAATAGTTTCTATTGAGCTGTTTTCAATCTGTTGGATGTACAGACTACGAGATTCATTAGATTCAATTATCCTGATTATTACTCCATAAATTAATTTTACCTAATTAAACAGCATACCCTGTGTGGTTGGGGAATTGACGGGAACTAAAAATTGTCAATGAGCCTCAAGAAATGAATTTCAATATTATATTATGTTTTATTACAGCAAAAGTTCATAAAATTCAACTCCAATAGCTTGATGGGGTTTTGTAAAACTGAGCCTAACCGTTACCAATTATTTTATTCACTCAATTAATACTCAACTCAACCCATTTGCCTTTTTGATATTTGTTTTTTATTAGTATCATTGAATTTTTATTGAAAAAATACAATCTGCCAGACTCATGAGCAATGATCATCCTGCTGTACGTACTCATTCATATTAAATAATAATTAAAATAAATATAAAGTAAAATAGATAATAACAATAATAAAATAATATATACTCATCTCAAATAAACTATAAGTAGATTAAAGAGTTTAATAATAGCAAAAAATTTAAAACTAATAATTCATCTGAATTAATCGATTAAAGAAAATTCAAATAAACAATATAATGACTTCAACTTATTTTTAATAGTTGTTCGGTATGAAAACTATTAAAAGTAAATTGATATCGTCGTGTTGTTAAGTTTAATTTTCTCATATAATAATTCAGTTTTCAGAAGATACTTATTAGAGACTGAAAGAGACATATACATTTTAATCCTTTTTTTTAAACATTTTCATAATTTTTTGGGGGGGGGAGATCTTGAGATTCAGCCAATTTTATTTTTTATATAATTTATTGTTTTCATATTCATAGCCTACAATCAAAAATAGTTTAAGGAGAAGTCATAATAATAATGTTCTGTTCATTTCAATGTTTTATGTAGTTTGTTTTTCGTTTTTTTCTCGTTATATATTTAAGAACGATGAAATCTCGCTACGTCCCCAAAGTATACATTTTAAATTATTAAACAAAAGTTTTTTGTGTAGAAACTATCCAGATTATAACATTAAAAAATATGTATCATTAACAGAAAAAAAATTAATTATGTATGATTTAATATATCCTGTACTCAAATTTACTTGTTGAAAAACGTTATATTAAATTCTAGTCATTAATTTATTATTATTATTTTAAAATAATGTTGGACAGTCATTATTTAAAGTCCAAGAAGAGAGGCCGGACTAGAGGGAGGGAGGACATTAATACCAGTAGCAGTTATAGGGGGGAGGGAGAGGAGGTAGGTTATACAAGAGAGCACCTTGGACCAGATTGAGGTCCTTACTCTCGAGTCCTTCTTTTATAGCCTATTGTTCCATCACTCTCTCCCTCCCATCTCTCCTTCCTACCATCCCTCCCTCCCATCACTCCTCCCTCCTATCCCTCTTTCCTCTTCTACCCTAGTCCGATTTAATTACACCAGCTGCTACATTGTCTAAAGGCTACGGGCTACTTTAGTGTCCTACCGGCCCCTTCAATAATCTGGCTACTGGGCGACCCTCAGTCTTCAATGCCGCTACAAAAATATCCAGACCACCCTATTTTGCAATAGTTACTTTTTATTTGTCATCAACAATTCAATAAATAGTAGTGGCGCTCGATCCATAAAACCCAGCCTATAAAACATAGCTGTAAATATTTATTTATTGACATTTCAAGTGTATATAAAATACAGCAAGCAAATTTGAAATAAGATCATATTGATACGATACAGCATGAAGAGAAACTACTCAGTAGTAGAACTCTAAAAACATTTTACAATATGAGGTCACGAGGCCATCTTCTTTTCAGGCGCCTCAGAGGATTGCCAGGAATGGAAGAGGAAGCCAGGTTAGAAACTAGTGGGTTTGGATGGTTAGGGAGTTTATAATGGAAGGAATGATATCGGGTTCCGGCTAGATCGGTTACATAGGGAACATTTAGGTCTTTATGTATGGTTTTATTTGTGACAAAGTAAGGAGCATTGAGGATTTTACGAAGGATTTTGGATTGTAAGGATTGAATACGAGAGGAATTCGAAGGTTTAGTGGAGCCCCAAAGCTCAACTCCGCAACTCCATATTAGCCTTATTATAGTCATGTAGATCAGTCTTTACACATTACGTTGGAAGTTTAGACTGTTTGTCTAGTAAGTGCTGTAATAGTCGAAATCGTGGTGCAGTTTCCTTCCGCATTTCTAGCATTCATAGAAATTTTACTGAATAGTTTATTAATTCAATTAAGTAATAATCTTTTTTTTTCTCCGATAATTCCCTAGATAGGGGTTTCCTAGCGAAAAATTTATTTTGTAACAACAATAATCGAAAATTATTAATTTCAACAACATTAAATAATGCTTAGAATGTGTACCGTTACTTGATAGTTCTAATGTGCTAAATGTTATAATTATAGGATTGTGAGAGGCCTAATTTAATGTCCAAGTTATATGTTACATGCAAAGGAGTTCCTAGCGGATTTTCTGGGCAACGCGTATTGTAATCTTGTAATCTTTATTAGAAAATAAAATCGCCAAAACCTTGGTCACTTTATCTTTTCTCCACCTCACTTGCTCCTTGCTTCCTCTCCTTGTTTTTTTATCCATAACTTTATAATTTTTCTTTTATCCATTACTTTATTAGAGATTAAAAACTACTAAACCTATCAAAACGACAGCAGACAAAATGTGGAGCTCAGCTGGTCTGTTGCGTTACGTCATTCTCCATTTAGCAGACCTATTAACAGACTCTCAGTTGAGAGTAAAAGTACATAGTTATGTTAAATGTCTAAATTTAACGTTGAATGAGTACTATAATGCAATCAAGTAATTTAACACACCACCTTCCACTTAACATATTTTTAAAACGTTCAAATCACAAAACAATACAAATCAAACATGGCTAGCTACTAACCTATAAAACGACAGCCGACAAAATGGCGTAGAGCTAAGGTGATATGCTGCGTTACGTCATTATCCATTTAGCACACCTATTAACAGACACTCAACCATGTTAAATGTTATATCATTTTAACTTCCTAAAATAAGGAAATATTTCTCCATTTAACACACTCTAACATGTTAAACTAATGATCACGAATACTCCTAATAAGTAGTAGATCGTCAACCATCGTAGATCGAAACACAAAATTTGCTCTTAAAATGTATATGTTTTCAAATTATCACAGAAAAACATTTCCAGTGGTCCTAAAACGCTTACTAAGCAGTCGATAACTTTGAAGAAACTAATGCATAACTAATGAAATTACAGTCTTTTCCTTTAGTTCTTCGACCGTAAATCCTAAAGGATGGATCTTAGCAAAAAAATTACAATACAACAATTTAATTTACGTTGAATAAGTGCCATAACTTAATTAAGTAAATCAAACTAATTAGCTTCTTAGGGATTTTTCCGGTTTTAGGTTTGCTAGAAATGCGTTTCCGTGTTAGGATTGGACTAATATATAATACTATATCTCAGGTTTTGGCAAAATTTATAAAATAATTTTATATTTTAGTATTCATGTACTGCGCAGGAGTCTTTTTCGATATAGAGCAGGC
>NW_027116715.1:45878-55056 GCF_000696795.3 Halyomorpha halys | reverse complement strand
AGGCGCCTGAAAAGAAGATGGCCTCGTGACCTTATATTGTAAACTGTTTTTAGAGTTCTACTACTGGGTAGTTTCTCTACATCCTGTGTCATATCATAATGTCATTATGATCAAATTTACTGGTTGTATTTTTTTATACAGTTGTAAATATCAATAAATAAAAAAAAAAAAATATTTTAGTATTCGACTGTTTACGGTTCGCATGCATGTAGAATACTCATGACCAAATTAATTAGATACTGTACTCATACGACGCAGAATTTAATGCCGTATGATTAGTAATGCTATAAAGATTTTGTTGAAAATACCTGTTACAGGCGAAAAACAATAATTCCTAATTCGTTACTTAATTTAATAAATAAAATGATTAGTTAGAGTTTAAAGACCGTCAGAAATGCGTTTCCGTTTCAAGTGTAGTAGAAATTAATTTTTATGGGCTGGCATAAGAAATTGGCTATTATTTTCTCGTTAACAATTTTTTACGTGTTAGATGTTTATATTTATCGGTACTAAATTCAATTATCGTCACATTACGTCCGTAAGAGATGCATTATAATAATATTTCTACATATATAGACAATTTACCAATAGAGAATGGTGATTCGTTCATGAATTGAATTAAATCTCTCTCAAGTGTGAGTGATAAGTAGAGAAGATAGAAAGAGTGCTAGCAACTCTTCTTGGTGAATCATAATCTTCATCGTCATCAATTTTTTTTTAAACATCGGTCTATTTATTTATTTTTTTTTAATTAGCTCTGTACTATACTGTCCATCATTCTCAATTGATTTCTGAATAGAGAAGTGTTGCATATATTTTGTTATCTCCTTACGGCATATGAGAAAACGTTTTCAAAAAGCGTTCATAAATTTTTTTTTGTTAAAAATTCATAGTTCTGAAAAGCTTTATTTTTTTTAAGGAATTCTTAAATTTATTTCTAAATATGAGGTAAAAAAAAATATCAAGAAATAAATCTGCATAGTACATATTTTTTTAATAATCAACATTTAATAATATTAATAATAAAGACTTTGCGAACCCAAAGGTTCGATGCCGATACAACCAATCATTCTCTATATATTTATGGACGCCCTCCAATCCCAAATTTACTAAATCACTCTTAATGCAATCCTTCCATCAACGTTTTGGTATACCTCTCGGACGTTTACTTGTCTGTTTAGTGTTTATTAACATTTTAAGGATCTGTTTATTAACATTTTAAGGATCCGTTCATTAATAATTCCCACAACCTTACACGCCTATAACCTGAATTATATTTACCAGCTAACCTCCATTTAAACTTTTATTATTTATTAAAAATGCATAAAAGATTCAATGCATTATTGCTATAAGCAAGTCTTTTGTTTATTTATTTTATCTTTATATTGTCTACGAAATCGAATATAAGAATAAGTAATGTTTACTAGTTTTCCTTCCCTTAAAACAATAATTTTTTAACAGTAAGATAATAAGTAAGGAATTTAATTTTATAAATTTTACATTAAAACACTACCGTGTGAATACCAACGAATTCTCCACCTTTGGCATTTTCAATTTATATTCTTTTGTACTTCATATACACTCGTTTTCATTTTTTGAAATGTTCTCGAATTGGCTATTGAAACGTACTCCTTACCTAATTAAAAAGTTGCATTAACATTTGTTAAAAATAATAATATATAATATATAAGGTGGAAATAAACAAATGAAACATAATATGCATTTATTTCATTTTACTGCTGTATTTATATAAATTACAAAGGGGACAAAGCTTTTACCTTGATGCATTCCTTTTGTTAATATAATTTTTAAATGTGTTTTTTATCCTTGGATATAATTATTATATACCGCTCATAAAAGTGAAATTTATGCTATTTCATTTCGTTATTTTATTTAGATAAGCTAGCTTGTATTTAATGGAAGCTTGAATTATATATTAGTAGGCTTAGTGCTTATTTTTGAAATAAGTTTATATGAAAAGACATGATTATTTTGGTTGTCTAAATACTTAACAATAATTTAAGAATTTGATAAAAAAATCGCATATGTGTGCAATTTTTTTGGAGAAATGTCGTAATTTTTAATTTGTCTTAGAGGAGTTAGTTTACCTAAAACTTAAGAGATATATATACTTTCATTTAACTAAATATATAAATATTATTTATAAAGTTTTCAGTACGGTTTGTAACCATATGTATGTGAGTTAAAGCACTTTTTCAAAATTAAGTTTTAAAAATATAAATTCATGGGTCTGAGAAGTAAAAAGTAAAACGTATTTTTTTTATTCTTAAATTAATAACGATTTGTTCGGAATGTCGGTGAATAAATGAAACAAAATAATGAGATCTGGTATAATTTTTACAAATCCGTGCCATTTTTGTGATTTCAGAGGTATTAGAATTCCAACTGCATTATTTATTAATTTATTTTTATTCTAATTTCACTAATTGATATTTACTATAGTGAAGTATTAATTAATAAAGATGAGATGTAGCTCCTATTCTATGATTTTCGTTCATGTCGTTTATACATGCCATTCTGAAACACCTTATAAATCTAATTTGTTATGACATGTTTTTGTGTAGACTTGTTTTCCTTAGAAGAAGGACGCTAATGTTTAAAAATGATAACTTTTATTTGCTCAAGTAATCTATCTAGGAACTGAAAACATCAAAACATCAAACATCAAATCACCAGTTCTTACTGAACATTTGCTATAGAAGAACTTATGAATATTTTTCTTTTAACAAAAATAAAATTAATCTATATTTTTGAAATCGTTGAATTTATTTTGTCACAGAAAGGGTTTATAGTAGAAGAAAATTGATGAACATTATATTTCATTGCCTTGATAAAATTTTAAATTTTGCTATATATTAGCTTAGGTAGACATTGTTTTTACCAATGTATCAATTTCAGAGCTATAAAAATTATATTTTTTAAATTTCAATTGATGAAGAAAAAATAATAAACCACATTAGTATTATATAAAAACTCATTGAGAATTAATATAAAGAATTTTAGGATTCAATCATATTTAAATTTTTATTTTTTCCGAAACTCAAACTTAACACTTTAAAATATTTCAAATTGTCGTCAGTTACTTTATTTACCCACATTGTACATTTATCTACTTCATTCGTTCTGCTTCCTTTTCTTATGTAGCTATTTTTATTCTATTTTATACTATGCTAATTTTCCGACTTTTGTTGTCTTTTCATTCGTTTTAAACCCCATCCCGTTTTACATCTAACTCTTACCTATAATATTACTGATGATTTTAACATTATCTTAATTCTACTCGTTACTATTTTAATATTTTTATTCTATGTAACGTTTTCATCATTTTCTTACTTTAATATAAGTTAGTATTTCTATTTTTTGTGTCTGATTACTAATTTTGTGTATTTGGTCCTGAAGATGGGCAGTTTAATTAGTCAAAACGTAGGCATGCTAAACACGTTAAATAATTTAGGATTTTTCTATAAAAATTTAATATATTAAATTTTTAAAAGTAAAGATTGTTTGACAAATATTCTACGGCAAAAACGTTTTCGTCTATTCTAAAATTTAAATTTTTCCAATGGTTCCTATTCATCCCTCTATTCTCAGTCCGCTGGAGTTCCTCAAGGTAGTATCCTTGGTCCCATCCTCTACACCGTCTATACAGCTGACATTCTAACCAATCCTAATACTATTCTCACCACGTATGCCGATGACACATGTGTGCTCGCTGTTAATAATAACCCATTAATCGTATCCCAAAATCTCCAATCCCACACCACAACCCTCGAAGAATGGTGTCATAATTGGCGGATTAAGATAAATCCCATCAAATCACTTTTACCCTTCGTCGTAAGCCTACTGACTGCCCTACAGTTTCATTTGATGATGTTACTCTTTCCCCCGTTGAACAGATCCGCTACCTTGGACAAACGATTAACAAGACTGAAAAGACAGTAAACTGCACGTCGATTTCGACAGCACTTACTAGACAAACGGTCTAAACTTCCAACATATTACAAAATACTGATATACATGACTGTAATAAGGCCAATATGGAGTTGCGGAGTTGAGCTTTGGGGCTGCACTAAACCTTCGAATTTCTCTCGTATCCAATCCAAAATCCTTCGTAAAAAGCTCAATGCTCCTTACTTTGTCACCACTAAAATCATACATAAAGACCTTAATGTTCCCTATTTAACCGATCTAGCCCGAACCAGATATCACTCCTTCCATTATAAACTCCCTAACCACTCAAACCCCCTAGTTTCTAATATTGGATCCTCTTCCATTCCTGATAATCCTCCGAGGCGCCTGAAAAGAAGATGGCCACGAGACCAGCTAATGTAAGATGTCATTAGAGTGCTACCAATGGGTAGTTTCTTTTACACGCCCGTAACACTCTAATTTAATTTAGATCAGATTTACTAAATGTATTATAATGTACAGTTGTAAATAGCAATAAATAAATATTAAAAAAAAAAAATTTCCGTGTCAAATAAGTGTTACAAATTAATATTTTTAATAAAAATTTAACTGATCTACACGAGATGTTCTATAACAATTTTTAAATAATAACTTTCAAAAAGTGAATAGATTGATTTTTGACAGAAAATTATTATATATCCTCAATTTATTTTTTAGTTTATGGTAATATCTTTTAAATACGCCCAAATAAACCAATTTTTTTCTATTGTGAAATGTTCCACAATTCTGCGCCATGGTCTCGTGGTAATACACATGAAGATAGTCGAGAAAAATAAAACTATTAACATCCTAGTCGTGTTTATTGACTTATATTTAAATTGAGGTCAATGTTGTTTACCACTAAATCATAAGTTTATCAAAATCAATTTTATTTTAATTTATTTTTAATGGTGTTTTTTTTTGTTTCAAATTGAGCTCGTGTAAAAGATTTTCGTATCTATTATTTAAATTTTATCATTATTCCTTCCATAATAAACTCCCTAACCACCCAAACCCACTCGTTTCTAACCTTGCTTCCTCTTCCATTCCTGGCAATCCTCCAAGGCGCCTGAAAAGAAGATGGCCTCGTGACCTTATATTGTAAACTGTTTTAGAGTTCTACTACTGGGTAGTTTCTCTACATCCTGTATCATATCATATGTCATTATGATCAAATTTACTGGTTGTATTTTTTTATACAGTTGTAAATATCAACAAATAAATAAATAAAAAAAAAAAAAATTTATCATATCTTGTGACGGTGGTATTTGATTAGTCAAGGCAGAAAATAATGATTTATATTTTTTACCGCAAAATTTACATGAATCATAATTTCATATACACAAAACTAAAATAATATAAGAGTTTTCTATCAAAAGTCTGTATATCGACTTCCTGAAAATTATTATACCATCTCGAGTAGATCACTTACGTTTTTTTTAAATGTTGATTTGTAACAGCTACTTAATAGGGCAAAGTTTAAAGTTTGAAATAAACGAAAACAATTTTGTGGTAGATTTTTAATTTGTCAATTTTTTTTTATTTTTAAGAAGTTGATATATTAAATTTCAATAGAAAAATTTTAATTAAAAATTAAAAACAAATTATTGAAAAATAAACGTTTTACTAGAAATAGCTGTTTTTCAAAATGTTCTAAAAAGCTCGTAAAATAAATAACCTATTTGAGCCATTTTCTGACTTATAATATTTTTCTCGCCTTCTCTTGACATTTTAATTAATCTTGATAATAATATTATTTTAATTATAATGCCAATTCATGTTATTTATTTCAAAATAATTAATTTAAAAAAAAATTGTTTTGAAATAAAGAAAACTCCACCCATGTGCAGCCATTTCTATTTCATACTAGTTTCTCTGAAACAATGAAAACTAATGATTGATATGATTAATTATTTTTTATTATTTTAATCTTCCCACTTAGCCTTTTTATCTCTATTATTCCGCACGCTCAGCACTATCTCTTCTATATCGACAGCGATACTTTTATTTTCATAAAAAAAAAAGACTCCCGTTTCTCTGATCCTTCTTATCTCCTTTGATAAGGGTATGACACACCTCCTGATAGCTTTTGGTCTCACTGTCGTTTGCGAAACTATACGTTCCATGTGACATAATCGATAATTGTCGGTTCGGTCCAGTTCTGTATTAAATGCATAATTTTTTAGAATTGGTAGATTTATTGAACATTTTGTACTTTTTCAATTATTCTTTAAGAACAGATCTGCTCTGAAGAATTTCGTATTTATTTACAACTCACGTGGAGTAACAGTTCAGTTACAACCACTATCTACTGTATAAATTCTAGACTTGAAATTTAATATGGCTCCATTAACTCATTTTCCTTCTTTATATGGATAATTCATCAGTATACATCTCTTTTCGACCCTCTATAGCGATAAATTTTAACAAAAGAGGTCTCAAAAGAAAGTGAATTTTGAGGTTATGAATTCCAATTTCAAAATTCTTATTGTGTGTAAAAAAAACAAAAAAAAAACGTGAATTTTAAAAAGTAAGTAGTTAAAAACTCCGACGGTTTTAAATCATAGGCAACCGGTCGTCATGATCCGGTACAAGAGGCCAGTGAAAAAAAGGTATTTCACAAATTTTGATTACTTTAATGAAAACTGGGCCTAATTGACGAGTCTGCCAAGTATAGATAGGGGAAATACAAAATGGTGGATGTTTCAAAATCCTAAAAAAATTAATTTTTCATTAGGATCTACATGTCTTCAAAACTACCTACAACACTAGAAAACATCATTTTAAGTAGTGTAAATTTGCTAAAATAAAAAATATGAGCTCTAGTTGAGCTGTTTACGTTAAATAATTTCAAAAATACGTTAAAAATACTAAAAAATCAGTAGTTAGTTAATTTATTGAGGGAAATTTTTATCTCAGGAATTATGAGACGTAAAAATGTCTACTAACACTCATATAAAAGCTGTTTTAACGTGCTATTGTGTACTTGGTGTCATTTATCTTCGTAGGTGTAGTAGTGTTCATGATATTTGCCAAAATAAATTATCAAAATATTGAGTTCTAGCTCTTCGGACAAAATGTTTGAATTAAGAAAAAAGTCTTGAACTATTGGAAGGACAGATGTCTGCCAGAAATGAAATTGAATATGGTTTAATGAATTATATTTTAGTTTTTAACGTTAATTTAACGTATACATTCGTTGGTGTAGTATTTTTTTTTTTATATTTACATATCTATATGGATTTAGTTTACAACTTTGGTTCGAACAGCTAAAAATCAGTTTATTTTAGAAAATATCATAAAAACTACCACACCTGCAAAGATGTACATCATAATCTACTTTATAGCACATTATACTAGCTTTAATTTGAGCGCTAATAGACATCTTTACGTCTCATAATTCCTGGAATATATGTTTCCTACAATAAATTTACTAAATACTGATTTTTCTGAACGTTTATATGAAAGCTTTTAAAAAAAAATGTATCGGGTATGTATTGGGAACTATATAACGTAGACAGCTCATATTTTAGAAAAATTACTATACTGTAAGTGATAATCCATTAGGTTATATATTGCTGTTGATAGTTTTAAGGATATGGGACTCCGAACGAAAAATTATTTTTTTTTTTAAAGTTTTGAACCGCCGCCATCTTTTATTTCCCTTAACTGTATTTGTCAGAGTCATCAATTTCGACTAATAATTATACATAATGTTCATTAAAGTAATTAAAAATAGGGGTGAAGTAACTGACTTTTTTCTCCTCTTAGGCTCTTGTACTATTTCATAGTCACTTTAAGTAGCCATAAGCTTACGGATAGCTGAATCTTAATTTTAAAACTAAATTAATATTTTTCAGTGGATCTAACTTATTATTATTAAATAAACTGTTCCTTCAAACATGTACATCATAAAGTATGTAATATTGTTCATAGGAAAATGATACACTAATTTTTTTAACACTTATAATTCAACAGGAATAAAAGGATAGAACGAATTCTTGCATTAGTACTAAAGTATGCTTATAATTCGAATATATTAAATTGGTTCAGGTTGCAATGTAACCTTCATCTAGAATTTATGATAGTTGTATTTTGTAATTAATATATTTTATGTCTTAATACTCATTATGACATCGCGAATGTAATTATCTAGAAAGGTCTCAATTACATTTATGTTGAAGAAAATGATTGAAATTTACATTAACGCTTGCCCTTGAAACAATGATTGCAGACCCTGTAGCTCGTAATTTGTTTCTTGAAAAATGCTTTTTGTCTTTGAAATTGTTAACAGAATATGGTACCGTGATCTTGGTCAATAATTTTTTGTAATTAACAAGGATTGCATTTATTAATCATTAATATAATTAAATAAAATCTGTACCGCTATAACCCATGAAGGGTCAGAGGTTCAGTACTTAACTTATTACGGCTTAGAACGATTACGATTAAAATAAAAATAATTTTTTCGATCTTGAAATATACAGAAATATTGATTAATAAATAAGTATTGAGTAATTAATATGTAAAAGAAATATTTGACTACGTACTTTCTTTCTTCTATGAATTTCAATAACTGATTTTGATTCGCCAAATTACGATATCTGCTTGTAGTTTTTCTCAACTCCACTTAATGACCATGATTCATATATTACGATTAGAATTTGCTACATATAGGTGTTTGTATGTATATATGTGTGTTTAATTATACACATTACTGGAGGAAGATAAGAAAGAAAGAAAACTATTTTTTGTTAAATTACGTTTCGCCCCACTTTGCAAGGCTTCATCAGGGCTAATAAGAATGAAGTACTCCTACCAATTGACCTTTAAGTTCAGTTAGTAACAGTACTTCATTCTTATCAGACCTGACGAAGCCCTACAAAGTGGGGCGAAACGTAGGTTAACCAGAAATAGTTTTCATTTATTATTTTGATACATTTATTGACCACCACCCGGACTATCTTCCTATAATCTACTTCATACGGTCAACTGTCTTCTTCCAACATATATATTATTGTTTTGATATATATCAGAATATTTATGATATTTATTTATCGTATTCTTATTTAATTTTTTTTTATTGTATCCTTTAGTTGCACTTTTAGGTTTAATGCTCCTTTTTTTTAATCTTTCTCTTTTCTGTATTCTTGTAACAACATTCTGTATCATCTCGTTTTATTCTCATTATTATATTAGTTCACTAATT
>NW_027116715.1:40612-45758 GCF_000696795.3 Halyomorpha halys | reverse complement strand
TTATTTTCATTTTAGTAGTTGATAATTAAATTATTAATTATATCACTCGAGGTCGATTCATTTTGTACTGATCTAGCTCAAAAATATTTACATTTCACTCATGTCTATTATTTTTATGTGTTATTTTGGTACCAATCGATAGATGTTGTCATCTCATATTGGATGTAATTTTTTAAATGAATAAAAAAAAAATATGTAAAAAATTATATGTTGTATAACATTGTATTTATTACATATTTTATTATTTTTTATATAGCATTCGTATTTTTAATTAAGTGCACTCTAAACTTATTACAAATTCATTAACTGATTATAATCAATTTATTAATTGCAAATTCATATTATGATTATTTACTTCATAATTTCTTTCAATATTTTTTTCTATTATACTTCATTTTTATTTATAATTTTGTATTTAGTTGTATTTTTTAATTGGATTATTTGTTTTATCGCTAGAAATTAATTCAGATTACTGTTTTATCTTATAAATCTTAGCCGCCTCCACAAATCTCTAAAGATCAAAAGTGTAACTAACTCATTTTTTTATTTTTGTATGTTATTTTGTTACCAACCGATAGATGTCATATGGTTGGATCATATTGGATGAACTTTTCTAAATAAATAAATAAAGAATTAAAGTTTGTTGTCAATTCCCGACATAATTATTAGAGCTGATGTTTCTATCTGCCCTCCCCCCCCCCCTTAAATTTCGTCCTTTTTCCGAAGAAGTTTCCTTGGAATCACATCAGCTCATTTTACAACGAACGAAAGAAGCTTAAAACTACTTCTGTTTAATACTTTTTTAATATTTTCAAACTAAAATAGTTGCGGTTGCAATAACTTTTGAGACACGCAACCATGACATTACGAAGATATTATTGAAGGAAAGGTGTTTACTGCTCGTAATGAGGTCTACTTCAAACCAATCAGGTTGTAAAAGGAGGAAGTAAAAGGCTGCATTTATTACAAAAGGCCTAATAAGTTTGAAACTATATTACCATTCTAATGTTATTACTAAGAGAAAAAAATATATATTTTTTCTTTTTTTTTTTCTTTATGGAAGTCTGTCGGTACAAGTTTAATGTTATGTGCAATCACTACATTTCGTAACACGTCATCGTTTTATTACACAACATTATACTACATCTGTTAACGACTCTTGTAGTTTAACTTCTACTCGACTACTCATAACTGCTGAAATGGTTCTGAGGTACAGTGTGGTTTTATGCCCTTTTAACTGTGCACTGACATGGTGCAATTACATCTGCTTGTCTTATTATAAATTTTGTTTGAATATGCGTTTATTCAATGTATAATTAGCCATTACGACTACTACAAACAGTTAAGTTTACACTAACAACAGATGGGTTCGTGGTATAAATGCGCCACATGATTCCAGTATAGCCGTTTTGAAACATTCTGCATATCTTATTCAATGCTTTGTATAGATGAGGTAACCATGATATTAAGGCTAAATATATTGGAATTAACTTTGTAGAGAAATAGAGCATTTTCCACAAAATACCAATTGTCTTCAAAATTGAGGCTTGTCAAATTCTTGTTCCAGCCATTTTATTTTAAATGTAAAAGTTTTCTATTTATATAATGTGATTTACAATTGTTCAAATAATAAATACAATAAGTGAATATGTTGTATGTTGCATTGACACTTGAAAATCTAGGGAAGGAACCACCCATTGGTGAGGTACTTCAAGCATTAATTTAAATTAGAAGGTCCCGTGGCCATCTTCTTTTCAGACGCCTCCGAGGAAAATCAGGGATTATTAAAGATGAGAGATTAAGAATTAATGGGTTAGGATGGGTAAGGAGTTTGGAATGGAAAGACGCATATCTGTTTTGGGCCAAATCTGCAACGAATGCGATGTTAAGGTCTTTGTGGATGAGTTGATTTGTAACATAATAAGCAGCATCAATGATTTTACGTAGGAGTTTGGATTGTAAGGATTGGATGCGGTAGGAATTGGGGTTTGGTAGAGCCCCAGAGCTCAATTCTATACGTCAAAATTGGTCTGATTATCATAGTGTATAATAATTTTCTATAGTGAATGGGAAGTTTAGAGCGTTTGTCAAGTAAGTGTTGTAGCAATCGGAATCTACGGACAGTTTCTTATCGTTTCAGTCTTCTATGTGGATTCCAAGTAAGTCTCGTGTCAGGATGGAGTCCTAAGTATAAATGTAAAAGTAAAGTTCGCTATATTTGCAGTCAAGTAATATTCGCACTTATTGAGTTTAACCAAACTTTAATTTAGAAAAAATAAAATAAACAATAAAGATTATTTTATTTACAGCTCGTACTCTATTGTTTTCTCTTTTTAAATTGTGAAATATCTAAGTTAAAAAATGTAACCTTCCTTATAATTCGAGATCTTACGTTTCAAGATTGTATAGCAGAAAAATCGACCAAAAGAAATGTTTTAAGCTGTCATCGGTTCGCGGCTTATCTCGAAATTTTTTTGAGACTTAAACCAATGTCACTGGTCACACTTGTCAGGGGTGTATATCAGTGTATGAGACTATACCTCCCCCCATAATCAATTGTTTAAATATAAAAAATGTAAGGCCAATCTGATATTTAAGATATAAATAAAAAAAAGTGTAGGCAATTTGATCAAGATTTGGCTAAACTCTCATATTTTTCCCTAATTAAGAGTATCCACTTCATAGAGGTTGAGTGTACCCAAGGTGGGCTCTTGTCTTGAACCCACAGAGCTAATTTTACATCATAAATAATTATGTACCTAAGCCGGTTTCCAACCTGGATCTGGATGATATGAGTACTGCGACTTGATCAGAGGCCTACACCTTGGCATAAAATGGAAAAACAGTTTCATTGATGCATCTACAACGATCGATTTCTCACAAGGTGATCCTATGTTAATTTCCTGCCTTACTAATGAATCTTAATTAATCTCAGTTACAAGTGTTGATACTTCTTTCCACCAGCGCCACAAGTAAATGCGGCTCATTCTTTGACTAAGTACTTCTCTCCAACTGATCCGAATTTGCGCTGTATATTTCTCATTGCGAATCGGTGAGAGTATCTGAAATATAAATGATCCTAGTTGTGAGTTACTACCAGAAGGTATTTTTTGAATTTGAATTTAATAATATTTTTCTGAAAGGTTATTTAAAGAGGAGCTTTTTAAATCATTTTTATTTCAGTGGTCAATATCTTTACCATTTTGCTTTTATATACCTTTATCAACTTAACCTTTAACGTAGAGTAAATTTGCTACAGTTTTTTGCTCTAATATAACTCATTACATTGAATGTTTTCCGAGATTCAGTTTTTCAAACAATAGTATTTGTATCCAAAAAGGAGGAACAACATATTTTCGCAGTTATCATAAAAACTACTATACATTTGAAAATAATCAATGTAAAATACTTTATAGTGCATTAAACGAGCTTTAAATTGAGCAACTTGGAACTCATTACGTTAATTAATCATATTGATATTTATCACCTCAACGCACCATATTTTCAAGATTTAGATATAATGCGGTATATATTTCAAGTTAAGGCATATCTTGAGAAAAGTTTGATATCTCAGGAACTGTTTGATGTATAGCCTATTAGGGCTTGACTTAAAGCTTCGTAAAGTACTTTATATTGACCTTCTCCGTAAGAACAGTTTCAATATTTGCCGAAATGAATTCTCAATAAATTGATTTCACGTTGCTTGTGAAAAGACATTAGTGTTTTCAAAAACTGTGCCACGGGAAATATTGTACATAAAGAGTAGATTATAATAATCTTGACCTAGTAATAGTAGTTTTCACGATATTTGCCTAAATATGTTCACAAAATTATGATTTTTCCTTATTTAGAAAATAAATATTGGCTTAAAAAAAATAAATAAATTAAAATGTGGCGTGTTATTGAATACAAAATTCCATGGGCTCAAATTGATGTTAATCAAATCTGCTATAAATTAGTTTATAACAGCATTTCAGCTACCCATAATAAACTTCTTTTTTTTTTATTTATTGATAGATATAACAATATGCCACACAGTTGTGGGCAATAGGTCATAATGATGAACGATCACATTCACACTTAGAGAAAATAAATGAATAAAAAACCAATCTCTCTTAAAATATATATACAAACAGAAGAATAAACAAAATGAACATAATCAAACTATGTGTATGAAAAAAATAAATAAATCAAATAACATAATGATAAAATAATATAATATCTTGTCAAATTTACACTCTTATATACAATATTTACACAATCGACCTGAGGATCCCTGAGCCCACTCTATCCCCATGTGTGAGGGGTAGAGCAGAGCGCATAAGATCCCAGCGCATCCCTCTCGCCGCATCAGTGGTAGTGAGCCAGTGGAG
Organism: Halyomorpha halys; assembly: GCF_000696795.3. NCBI lineage: Eukaryota > Metazoa > Arthropoda > Insecta > Hemiptera > Pentatomidae > Halyomorpha > Halyomorpha halys. The sequence continues at coordinate 41,385 of NW_027116715.1, read as the reverse complement.
GCTGAGCAAGTGCGCTAATAAATTATGAACTCTTGATCATAAACCTAAAAATATAAAGTGGCTATATTAGGTCAACGCACCACCAGGGGATGGTAAACTTTTTATCATCATGTGTTTCATGAATTTTTACTTAAGCATCTGTTGACAGAAATTAGTTTAAACTTACTTTGAGCTAAATTATAAGCTATATTAATGATACAAAAATATCTCGTTTGGTGATATTGTTAAATTGAAGAACCTCAAATTATAAATGTTTTCTCTCTTCACCCTTTAGATATTTCAATAGTTTGGTAGTCATGAAATGCCAGATAAGAAGAATTAAATACTAATCTCATCCAACATGGGAGCCAGGGCCATTGATCAAAGGAATAATAAAGCCTTCTGTCTCCTCCCCCATCCATCAAACTGTTGAGGATAAAAAATATTTTATCAATGGTCAGCGGCCTCTGGGGCAATCTCCAGGCAGCTGTTCCCGGCTATGGAAGATGGAGTGTCGCCAAGGGTTAAATGACTTTTTTGAAAATTATTATTTCCGTTGTTTGTTTGTTTCCTAAATTTTATCAATTGCAATGGCTCATATCACATAATGAAATTAAATCTCAAATTGGGAATTTAGTCGATTAAAAATTTTTAAATTTGTTTCCATCATGTTGTTGTTGTTGTTGTTGATTTTTTTCTTAAAGGCGTAAAACCCTCTGGTCATCAACGCCTATGGGATGATAAAAGTAAAAAAAAAAATAAAAAAAAAATAAAAAATAGAATAAAATAAAATA
>NW_027116715.1:15364-40187 GCF_000696795.3 Halyomorpha halys | reverse complement strand
AGAGCTTTCATCCCACTTGGCCTGCCATTTTTCTAATATTTGTAGTTTAAGGGGTGTACTGAGTTCTGATGGGGTAAGAACGGCAGTCCCTCGGCCAGGGAGCGCGAGTGCCTCTCTGGCAGCTTTGTCTGCAAGCTCGTTACCAACATTCCATCATGTTTTTATGCTGGTAGAATCTATTCCGTGACATGCGATGTAAGTGGTAGATAATAAAAAATCATATTAATAGTACTACATAACCTAGAACCTCAACATTCGTTCTTGACGTTTTATCAGAAGCTTTTTAATTTAATTATCTAGACATATAATCTCTTGATGAATATATATTTGTGCAATTTTAAATAAAAAATAAACTGCTAACATGATAATTAGCAAGATTTGAAACGGTATATTTCACTTAATCGATATAATACTTGAATATACAATCTTAAACAAGAGTTATTGAATCGAAAATTTGGGGAATTTACTTAATTAAAACACGGGGAGCACAAATAATCTCTGTTGACAGTTCTAAAACAAATAAATAATTAAAACGGATGTGTGATGCAGCACAAGCGCCCTTTGATTTGTGCCCAAAATCCGAAACTCATCCATACGCTTGCGTGTATCCTCGAAATTTTGTATGGCAAACGTGTGGAGGCTCATTCATAGCTGATTAGCTTTCCCATTGCTCTGTAGTGCAAAAAATTGCCAATTTTCCAACTTTATTTGAACACCCACGAAAATAATCACACTGGACTTCATGGAAGATACTACCATTTTGTATTGCATATTTAGTTAATGAAGAAATGTTAGATCTGAAGAATTCGTAACAAGGTGAAACTAGGTTTATTTTTATTATTTTTTTTTTTTACTCATACGCTAAAAGATTAATAAATTATTTGTTCTTAAAAGATTATTTTATATGTTTAGTATATCCTCATAACTATTATCGTTTAGATAAGAAACTCAGTTCAACATTATTATTATAATTTTTTGTGTTGAAATATTAAATAGCATCAAGTGAGTAACTCAACTCCGAACCCAGGCAGAGGGAGTGAGAGGAAGATGAAGGACAAGTGAGATCTCACTACTCATTTAGAGTAAAATTTGATCATCGCATATTTACCCACCAGTTCATCTTACCAATTAAAATTGTATTCTTTATAACTATAAATTTCATCTAGTCCATTTTTAAAATTTATTAACTACTACTAAGCAGAATAGTAATATATTTATAATCAAAAATTAAAAGGCTTCCATTTTATTTACATTGCTTAGTTTAGTTTATCCCCTTAATTATAATGTTTTACCAGCAATAGCAATCTATTAGTTAATTCTGATGAGATCTATAGGGATTATCAGAATTAAAACAATTGGCTAAGTTATTCATTTGTTGCCTCTATGTCTTTCATTCACTGTTCCTATTTCTTTACATAGCTGTGTAAAACTGAAGTAAAGTTCAATATCTAGGATTTGGAACCAAAAACAATCATACCAATTATCACATTCATACCAAGATTATAAAATAAATAAAAATAATAAGGAGAAAACAATGTTTAATGTGTATATATATATATATATATATATATTGATACATATTGTACAAGAGCCAGAAAGAAAAAAAGGCTTTTCACCCCAAAAAGTTATTTCACCCCAATTTTTTATTACTTTAATGAAAACTATGTATTATTACTAGTCAAGATTGATGATTCTGCCAAACATAAGTAGGGGAAATAAAAAATGGCGGCTGTTATAATTAATGCGGTCAAAATGTTAAAATAAAAAAATTTTCATTCGCCACACCTATACTTAATTATCAATAGTTGGAGTTCTATCTATGGGCAGATTCTCCACACGTCTATATCATGCCAATGTATAACTAACATCAAACTTACTCGTTGTATATATTTAAATACAATTGTAACTATTAATAAATTAATTATAAAAAAGATGATTTTTAGTACTTAGTAAGTGGCATTTTACCTAATTAAAATTAATTTGTTATAGATATATGATGTTGCATTAAATGAAATAGTAATATTTTATAAGTTTCAGCTATTTTTATTTTATTTTACAGCTATATTTACTATTTTTAAATATCTAAAAAATGTCACAAGTTGTTTTATTTGTTTAAAAAAAAAAATTTAGTGACTTTTTTTTTAGTAAAAATAAAATTTTGATGATATGTATAGCTAATCTACCAAAAAGAAACATCGATCTTTTCGAGATAAGAAAAGTTCATGTGTCAAAGCAGGTTAGTTAACAGTCTAATTATTTTTAACCGAATAGGTAAAAGTAAAACAACAATCTAAGCTAGTTTTTCTCTTTTTTAAGAATAATTCTCTTATATTTAAATAATAAAAAATAAAATTGATATTTTCTTTTGTCTTACATTATCTCTAGACTCATATGTTATCTGAAGGAACTGCCATTTCCACATCCTGGAAGCTTTATCATATAATAAAATATAATGAAATAAATTTTTGAGATATTATTACATTTTCTAGTTGTAACTATTTGATTGAAGGCCATTTATCATGATTGCCCTGGATCCGCGACAGTAGCTGCTTCTCGCTTAGTAAATTTTAAAAAATTCCTCTGCCAGTCTAAATTCGAAACCACTTATTTAGTCATTTTATATTATTTTATTGTTTGTTTTTTTTGCTTGATTATTTTTAACAGATTTGAATGAAACATGTTTTAGTGATGTTGGGTTAAAAAAACATTACACACATACCCAAGAATGAGGAGTTGAGAAAAAATATGTTTATATAATTTTAGATATTTTTTTTTATATAATCGTTTTTTGCCTTTGCTATGTATGTATTTAAAAGTTATTATACACTAGCATATTTTTTAATTATAAAAAAAAAGTCAGTCTTGGAACCGCTTGACAAAACAGAAACTTCTAGAAATGAAGTACTGCTTAAAACATTTATAATTAATGATTTTATTTTACAAAAAAACGATAACACTTTCATTTAATTATAATTATTAAATAATCTTTTCAGTATCTTTTCTATTACCAACCACACTTACAGTGTACAATTCCGATTATTAGTTTTCAAGATATTGTAATTAAAATGTTTAAAAAATATTTATCATTTTATTTCCGGCCTCATATTCTTTACTATTCACTTCTTTATTTCGGTGTAGCGAATAGAACAGAGTAGAATATTGAACTATAGGTCATTAAAAAGAGGATAAAATAATAAACATTTCTCTCACTTACAGTATACAGCTATGATTTATAGCTTTCAAGATGTTTTAATCTAAATAAAAAAATCATCAAGCGTTATCATTTCAAGCGTTTCCTTGCGTCACGAAATCAATTTACACCTATAATTTTTTTTCATGAGTTGTAGAACGTCGGTCTTCAAGTTTTACTTCAAAATAATATTACTGATTGCATTAAATGAATTTTAATGCTTAAAAAGTTTCAAAAACTAGACACTTGTTCTAGACAAAATATAAAAATTGTTTGAAGAAAAATAAAGTTAGATTTACTTTTAGAATCTTTAAAAGGCCCTAAATAAGAGTTTTAAAGAAATAAAAAAATTGAAATTTTTGAAATGATATGAAAGATTTTGTTTTCTACCGATGTCTAGCGTTCACAAATCCTCAGGATTTCATCCAAATTCAACGTTACAAGAACTGCCTGGCCAGGCTTCAACCCATATCTCTACATTTTATGCTTGCATAAGGAAGAAAAAGTAGTTTCTAAGAAATAAGAACTACTCTAACGTTTTATTTTATACCTTCGGAGCTAGTAAACTGTTAAAGTAAGGTTAGTTTGTGCCATTTCTTGAAGCTTATAGCATCCTGAACCAGTATTTAGATATGTGATGGGTGTAGTCGTGTTTAGGTTTTCGAAAAAAAATCTTATTTTTCATTTTCTATTAAACTAGTATTTATCAGTTTTTGGGGTTACAAAAAACAACCATAAAAAAGATTATATACGTCGCTTCCCCTCTTCTCCCCACAAAAAAAATTAATTATTAATATAGTTAAAAAGTATTTAAAATCATCAAAATTGAAATACGTTTCTGGTAAAGTTCGCAAATAAAATTTTTTTTAGTAAAAACTAGTGAGATTTGTTTTTAGCGTTCTTAAAAACCAAAATACCAATTTTTATAAAAATGTTTTACTTTGTCCACTTTGCTTTATCTGTCTGTCCCGAGTTTTTCAAGTAGACGCATATTTAAAAATAACTACCAAACTTTTTCTCTATAAACTGTTCAGGTAATATGTTTTACCATAATATAAAAAATTGCTAAAATTATATACAATATACTTTTCCTAGGTTTCTAGAGTGTTTTGGATTGGAACCTCGGGCATGAGAATTATTTTTCCAAATTGTATTACAAAACAAAGTTGCTTCAAAATCGTATCCTCCCCATGTTAGCCATTTATTTTGTTGTTAAGCAATTAATGCAGAGAAAATGTAGTAGTAGAAACGAACAAATTATTCATAGAAGTACATAAATAATTAGAATTTACGAACCAGAAACTTAGATTCAGACTTCTATCAATGGATTTTTAGATACTAAATGGCCTTGAATCTCACTGGAGTTTTATTTAACTATTCTCCAGTCTGAATTATGTCGTATTCCCCAATTTCTTACTTATTTAATCATTAATTCGTGCATTTCCTAGTCCTGAACATTTCACATCTATTTCAGCTGCGGCATTTCATCGTTCATTTACCGGGTGCAGGTCACACAGTTGTAAATTTTCCATTCGACTCATCTTTCTTCGAACCCTATATCATACGTAATATTCTATTTTTGAAAACTAACAGACAGATCTTCCTTTAACGTAACCGTTTCACATCCCCAAAGAACAGGAGAAAGAAAAATAGTTTTTCAGATTCTTCAGGCTTCAGGGCAGTAGACGGTATGAGTTATATTCGACAGAGAATAGCTTTATATATAAAATAAAAATCGGGTTGGTTTTTACTATTTAAAAAAAAGAAATGAAGACTGAAGAAAGGTAAAAAATATGAACAAACAATTTTTATTTTTGTTTTGCCATAAAAATTCATATTTTAGGATTTCTCGTGGTTCCAACAATGAGAATTTTTTTTTGTAACACAATTAAAGCTAATTTAGATTTTTTTTTTTAAATTTCGTCATTACAGACCTGTGAGAATATTTATATTAGGATAAAACCTAGCTAATATTAAAGGTAATTTATTTATACATTGACAAGCCGATTTTTATTAAAATTGGGTTTTAGAGAAAATCGATTATGTAAAGTGGTTTTTCCAGTCAATCGATTTTATCGAAAAATTTTCTGACACATCGCAGGAATATGACCGCTTTAAACTCCGCTCCATACATAAGCAAATTTAGAAATAATGAATTTCTATTAAACAGTAGTATAGATCATGATGAGGAATGATAAGGACAGTTAACATTAACATTAGGGAAGGCACTTCATAGAATGATATATAAATAAGTAATTAATAATAATAAACATATTTTGATTATAGAAGAAAACATTTCACCCAAAATTTATATAAAAAGTTATTTGCAATTTGGAAAAAAAAAAAAGTAAATAGATTAAAGCCATTAATTTTAAGTTATTTAAATGATGAAAGAAAAACGATAATACAGCTAGTGTAGTAAGATATATGCAGAATTGTAAGTAATAAAAACTTTAGCAGAGAAAAAAAATCCAAAATAAACGAATTTTAGCTATTCAGGAAAAAAATTGATAAATTAAAATTTAATGAAATATATACATGAAAATAATTAATAGATTATGATGACACCTACAGAGACCGTTTAGCGAGTCATGGCTATTTAGACGTAAGGGAACTCAAAACCTATATTTCCGTCATAATTGAGAATTCAAACTTTTTTACGATTGCAATACTTTTCCTTACTTTTTATTCCACATATTGGTGGTAGGTACGTGAATGTAAAATTGAATGAAACGACTTTGAACTGAGCTGTAGCAGTTGTTACATCTGAAATTAACACATTTCTATTGAGCGTATCCACTTAGTACGCTGCCTATGAAGTTATTTTCCACTAAAAACAACATTTAAAATTCGCAACAAAAGAGAAGAGAAAATGAGTTTTTATAAGGAGTATAGAGGGAATATCGAGGCGAATGGTGGACAATGGAGTGACCCATTTGGGGCCTTTGTGGCTCAGCCAGTGAAAGCCACGGGACTGACAATTAGAGGACCTCTGGCTTCAATGCTAATGTCATGTCCCCTGTCTCCAGCGCTAATCTAGAACAATACTCTAGGAAATTGTGTATTTAGATTTCAATATTTTAGATATCAAGTATTTTTATAACTAATTACGAGCAGGACTTATAATTAGAAGATATAGTGACTTTCAAAAAGATAGATGATCTTAATGGCTCATGTAAGTCGACGTTTCGGCCTAGTATGATGAATTGATATTACTAGAAACTGAAGTGAGAAACATCATTAGAGATTGTGCATAATAATTGTGAACAGGGAATCATCCCAGTATTTTTAGTTTTTATAAGTAAGTTGAAAAAAATCTTCTTTATTGAATACAATAGTTCCTAGAAAATAAATGATCAAAATGAGCGTAACCTACAGTTTAAAAAAAAAAAAATATGCCTAAAAATACTTTTAAATTGGAATAAAAAATAATCTTGCAAAAAATAAATAAAAAACAATGTTGGATTTTTTTTATTTTATTTATTTATTGCAATTTACAACTATATTTACATAAAAACACATTAAGTAAATTTGATGTAATATAAAAATGGAGTGATACAGGCATGTAAAGAAAGTACCTATTGGTCACACACTACGTTGTGAATTTTGAAAATTTTATATTTAGAATTTATTTGTCTGCATATGTATATATTTTTTTTTATTGCATAAATATATTATCTATTGTATTGAGATACCCCCTTATACAATACAATTTTCTTCATACTAATTTTACATAATTACTCTATTTTATAATGATGAGAAGATTGTTAACCAATAAGTTGATAAAACTTATTTGATAGTGCCAACGTTTCGGCCAGAATTTCTTGCCTTAATCAGGGCTAAAAGAATGATTAAAGTAAATAATTGTAGAAAATGAAAATTAATAAAAATAAATTGATGAAAGAAGTCAAAAATTATTAAAAACTCTCATATATTCTATTTCACATTTTAGTAAATCAAACCGATGGGGAAGAAAAGGCCAAAACATTATTGAATTAAAATAAAATACGTAACATTGAACAGAATGAAATACTTATCATTGATTTGTAATTACATAAATAAATGTTTGGTTCTTTTTGTGTGTATATCTATGGGTTAGGTTTTAGTGTAATTTCCTATTTCTGTGATTAGGGGGTTTAATGAGTAGGGGTAAGACTGGAAGAAATTAGTTGTCAGTTTATATATGTAATCTTGTATGGGGTCAATGTTTAAGGCAGAGTGCATTTTAGATATTTTATTGTAGTATGAATAATTATTATTAGTTCTGAAGCATTTTTTTTTAATATTTGTATTTTTTTATGTTTGTTGGTCCATATAGGTTGGCATGAGTTCAGACGGAGATCAATTTATTTCTATTGGATAAATTAGATTTTTTATCAAAGTATAATATTTAATATGATAAATTTTTTATAAAACTTTCCTTGCATTTTCCAATTTAGGATTGATGTAGTGGTGAAATAATAGTTTGCTGTCTAAAGTGACTCCTAACTGTTTCGACAAAAGGGCAGGGGTATTATTTAAAACAAAGGTCGATGGAAGTGTAGGCCTTCGTTTCGTAAAGATGATGGCTTTTGTTTTATTAATATTTAAAACTAATTCCTATTTGTTTAGGTTATTAGGGTTTTTTTTTGGCATGAAGAGGTGTTAATTGATGTGTCATCTGCAAAAAGGGCCATATTATCCTTTTTAAATTTTGTGTAGCCATTTACTAAGATTGTGTACCTATTGACAATAAAATGTCATGTAAATACAATGTTATCTTTACGCGGGAATCTCGAATATGTAAAAATATTTTTTGAAACTCCATCTAGAAAAAGTGTTTTAAAAAAGATCTTTGTTCTCAACTTCGTTTACTACGAGTTTTATTGAGTTTGAAAATCAGAATTTTTTTTTTCTTCTATCACAGGGGTAAGGAAAGTAGTTTATTTACGTTTCGATTTATAATTTGATGTTATGAAAATCCAAAATGAACTGATCGTGAAACCTAAGTTCTTTTCACTCGTGGTTTGAGCAATAAAAAAATCAGATTTTCATTACATTGTTGAAGGATTAAATCGAAGTTAACTCATTATTCACCGAACAATTTTTTTATATCTTTCAATTGTTTAAAAAATATTTTTTTGGAACCTTCATGATTTTTTTTTTATGTTGCTAAATACCGTTTTTATCAAGTGCATATACAAATTTCTACTAAAAATTCATAAAAGGTGTATTTAAAAAACAAAATAAATATTTAGAAAATCAGCTCGTCTAGTTTGGTCCAAAACTGAAGGGAAGTTGAGAATTATATATACACACTTAGTTTTGTGGTACCGCAAAAACCACAAAAAGATAAAGATGTTTTTTAATTCTGTAAAATTCAAAGGGAAATCAGCGAATTCCAGGAAAAGACCAGAAAATTGTTGCGGTCAGAGAATAATTAATAATAAAACATGTCCAAGTGCATATCAGGGTAAATCTTCCTCACTGTTTCTATTAATTTCATAATTACCCATAATTAAATGTTTCCAGATCAATAATTCGTCGTTTGGGAATAAAATTTAAACTGGACTAGACGTTCTAGAATATAGCATGGCCAGGAAAATGTATTCGTTACTGAGTCAGGAATCGTTTAAGATATTATTTGATAACATTTTAGTTCTATTTTTTAAATAATCTTCTACATCCGTTCAGTTTTGAGCCAAACTAGACTAGCTGATTTTCAAAATATATATATATTTTTTTTAATACATCTTGATTGAACTCTTTCAGAGGATATGTAAAGATAGTTTTTTAAAGGCAATGCCAACGTCAGAGCTAAGAGAATTATAGAATATTTTATTGAGAATTTATTATTCTATATATCGAAAAATACCTTTAGATATTAGCATGTTGATAGCTATTCTGCCACAAAGTCATTAGATTACGTAAAAGTGTGAGGCGGTATGATAACGTTTCAGCGATCATGTAACGACCATATCAAGTTTAATTGTTCTCTTGTCGCTTATTCATATTATCATATAATATTATATAAGCTGTTGACAGTACATAACAATATATTTTGAGGTTTACACAGTGACAGTAACTTCTTTGAAGCATTCATTTACATGTACTTTATTAGAAGCTTAGAATATATCTTATAAAAACGTGGAATAAACTTCACATTATGATAAAATTCATATGGATTAAGATATTGTTGAAGGTGATATGTCTCAAGTTAAAATATAGTTATAAATTCTGGCAAAGTTTTGGCTTCTTTTGGGATAAAACATGCAATTAATATAATATTTTAATTATAATAATGAATGATCCCAAATCAATATAGCTATGATCAAAATTAAATTTTCCATAAGAAGATATATTAGTCATTCAAATCTTTAATTAGAATATGGAAATACACGTTTTCAGTTATTAGTTCAACTATATTTATTTTGTTTTCGAATTTACAAACAGACTAAAAAAAATAAAATAAAATAGCTTAAGGCATTAGTCATATTTAAAAAAAAAAATGAAAGAAAGAATTCTTTCCATCAATTTATTATGTTAACATTTAAACCACAGAGCGATTATTTTTGAATTTCTGAATATATTTTTGGTTTCAAGTAAAAAATTTATTTCATCCCAGGGATTGACATACAATAAGTAAAGCTGTCATGCCAGTCTTTCACTAGTAGCCTCAATTGGTGAGCAAGGTAAGCCACTGCCACATTTATTGATTCATTGAACAATTATGATCATCTTAACCTTATAATTATAAGGTATAAATTGTAAACGAATTCCTTCAGGGGATAGATTTATATTTTTTGCACATTATGGTCCCAACACATGACCCTGAGTTAGTTGTGCAACCCTATATACTATCAAGATGGTTATTACTTAATGGCATATCTTCATTCATGTTTTAAAATTATTTGTACTTGTTTACTGATTAATGTCACCGGTATAATGTGGTAGGTATGTAGTATAGCTTCGCCTATACATAAATATTACATAAAATAAAACATAAGATCTGATTATAAAAGGTATAAAAAGATTGTCAAAATCTAAAACTTCGTACACGTCAGATTCATGATTAAGTTTATTATTAAAAATAGTAACTATACTTGTTAGCATCTGAATAGAATATTTCAAAAATATCTCAATCAATAAAGTTATTATCTCGTGTTAGTGCAATACTTTTTTTTAATACACTTTCATAAGCCGTTTAAGTACCATAATTTAAACGTTTATATCATTCATGTATACAATGCGTGAACATTAAGACATAGTACAAGATCTCACCCCAATTTTTAATTACTGTAATGAAAACTATGTATAATAACTAGTCAAAAATGATGAGTCAGCCAAGTATAGGTAGGGGGAATAAAAAATGGCGGCTGTTTCAAAACCTTAAAAAAAAACATTAATTTTTCATTCGGAGTTCTATGTCTTGAAAACACTAGAAAATTTAAAAGAACATTATTTAAAGAAGAGTAAATTTGCTGAAATATTAGCCCTAAACGAGCTATTTATGTTCAATAGTTCTCGAGATATAGCTTTTTAGAAAGCAAAAATTCTTAAAAATCTTCTGAAAGATTAGTAGTTAGTTAATTTATTTTGAGAAACCTATATCTCAGGAACTATGTGACATACCGAAGTCTATTAGCACTCAAATTAAATCTAGTTTAATGAACTATAAAGAAGTTTATGGCCTTTACCTTCGTAGAAATAGTAGTTTTCAAGATATTTGCTAAAATAATTTGATTTATAGTTGTTCGGACTGTAAGTTTGATTTATGAAAAACTTCATTTAAGAAACTATTGGACGTACAGATGTCTGCCAGCGCTCAAATTAAAGCTGGTCAAATTTACTACAAAATAGTTAATAATGTTTATCTTTGTAGGAGTGGTAGTTTTTATCAATTTTGACTATTAATTATACATAGTTTTCATTAAAGTAATAAAAAATTGGGGTGAGATTTTCTCTTCTTGGGCTCTTGTACTATTGAATACTACACTTATTCTTACAAATAAGAAGGATATAAACGTTTAAACCATGGTACTTAAACGGCTTATGAAAGTGTATTAAAAAAAAATATATATATAATCTGTATCAAATTAGATTTAATATTCATTAGTATTGTTTTCTAGGTATTAAAATATCATTGCTCAAGCGACGTTACCTCGTAAATTCTGTTAAAAAAATAATGAATCTGAAGGAATACAAATCGGTTATTTAGCCGAGATATCTCTGGATTAACTGATTATGTTTAAAACATTAAAATGATGTGGTCAATTTTCGGAGGTACCAGAATTTTTTTTTTAGTTTGCAGTGTCCAATAAAGTTATATATAACAACGGATAAAGCTTATTCACATTAAAATAGCTTAACGGGACTTAAATGCCCAATTTCCAAAGCATCTTCCTCTAAAGTACTTTTACAGTTATTTGAAATAACAACTCCATTTTACTTTGTTAACAGAAAAAAAAGATGTTTAAATTTGAATATTTATGGTTAAATAAAGAGGAAAAAGATGAGAAAGAAAGACAGCAGTTTAGGCATTAAAAAATCGGAAACTACCAAGCTTACCCGATCTCTCTAAAGATCACCCTCACAATCATAAGGGTTTTGTTATATTTTGTTAAACTGTTGTATTCTTGACTAGATTTCTTATTCATTATTTCTACTTAGAGAAATCTTAAAATAAGATTTTTCATTGCAACAGAAAATTAATAATTAATTAATTGAAATTTTTGTCTAACGGCACATTTACATTTATGATCATATTTAATTACCATACATAAAGACCTTAATGTTCCCTATGTAACCGATCTAGCCCGAACCAGATATCACTCCTTCCATTATAAACTCTCTAACCACTCAAACCCCCTAGTTTCTAATCTTGCATCCTCTTCCATTCCTGATAATCCTCCGAGGCGCCTGAAAAGAAGATGGCCACGAGACCAGCTAATGTAAAGTGTCATTAGAGTGATACCAATGGGTAGTTTTCTGCACGCCTGTAACACTCCAATTTAACTTATTTCTGTTTTACTAAATGTATCATAATGTACTGTAATGTATTGTAAATAGCAATAAATAAATATTTAAATATATATATAGATATATATTTAATTACAAATATTTAAATACTTCACGCTTGAACAACAAAAAATATGTTCTAATCAAAAATTCATTTACATAAACTTACACAATACATTAAATAGTTGCAGTAGGTTTCAAGGCCGGACCGTGCCTTCACCGCAAAGCAGTTGTTTTGAAGAATTCACTCAATTCCAGGATCAAGGCAATTTTTACTTACGATTTAAATTTAAAATTCCTTCTTCTCTGCGTTGACATACAGAAGGAATCCTGAATAAGGCAGTAGCTTCTCATAAATAGGTTAAGACGTTTCCAGTCAAAACATCAGAAGAAAAATACGTCGAAAAACAGGAAAAAGGAGAAAGGAGGATAGGAAAAATAAAGGAGAGAAAATTCTAAATGTGTCTAGGGAAGGTCTGTCAGCGTGGTAAAGATAGGAGTCAGTTGAAGGTGAGCAAATATTTTCTTAGCACTGTCTCTTTATGTAACTTGTTTGCGAGACCTGCCTTCCTTTACAAAGAGATCTCAATTTTTTTGCTTTGAGTCTACGAGAGAGTATTTATACTAAACTTGGAGTCTGTTCAAGCAATTATGTTCCGTCTTTTCGTTAGGGTACACATATATGGTATTTATTTTTAATAAAAGTAATGTAAAACTGGCGTGAAAGGTAAAGAGGCATTTGCAGCTAAGTTCGTCTTGGAGTTACTTTAGCAACTTGCAGGTGCAAGTCTCCTAAAGCTCGATTCAGGGCGCGTTGCCTTTTATTTAGTCATGGTTACAAGGAATCAAAATTTGTCTAAGCATCCACTGAAATCACATAGAATCGCTCCCCTATCAGAACTTTCTTAAATCGGTAATACCAAATCAAGTCCTAGGCAGGTAAGAAGGGGTGTTTTGGTGGCTGCGGAAATTTTGCGGTGCCGAAACTATGGTGAATACATCCAAAAATGTTTTTACTGAATTCTGTCACAATGTTCTAGAAGGATTTTGTTACTGGCGGATAGATTTCCACAGTTCACTATTACATTGCACTCCACCTCTTTGAGTCCACCATCTCCGCAAAACGCCCTTTCAAGATTAAAAAAAAGGATATAAATAATTTAAAATTATTAATAAAATCCTAGTCGCTGTAGGTTCCTTAATTGTTAAATTACTGTAAATTTTTGATGTTTGAGTGTTGTAAATGATTTTTTGATATCGATTCATGTCTATTCCAGGTAAAAGGGTAGCTTTATAGGATTTTTATTTATATTTAAATTCCTAAAAATGTTATGAAATTTACCTAAGATTTGTCTTCAATATTCTCATAAGCCTGGCTATTGTTAGCACGCTGTACAAAGTATAAAATGTAAATTAAAAAAAAAACATTAGCTCAATTTTACATTATTTGGACAATATGATGGATGTAAGAGAATTTATTATGGAAATCATTTGTATCGCAAACTTTGCATATCTGAAGATAAGATTTCGTAAATATATTTTAGCTAGTCCTTGGTAATATGTGAACTAATCCTTAAAGAAGGTTCTCATTTAGCGAAGCCAGAATGCTGTTAGAAAGGTGATTGGCTGAGACAAGAGAGCTAGATTCGATGACTATCTGTTAGTTTTATTGCTCCAGTGCGAGATATAAAGTTGCCTGCCGGTCCAGTTACAGTCTCCAATTACTCTCCAGTTCCAAGGGGAGCAATCAAATCGGTTTGTTACCTTTTAGTGCTGCCAGGTCCTAGGGTACTTATCTCAAGAGTGCAGGGCTTGCGAAAGACTGGAAGGGGCTTGCTTAGCAAAATCGTGTGAGAGGAATGAGTGGCAATGTTTTACAATGAATGCTTTGGTGAAATGATTTTATATGTAAGATAATGATTGTTGGGCTATAAATTGAAACAAGATTAATATCGACCTCATCTTCGCTTTACGAATTTTCAAGAATCGAGTGAGTTAATATTCAAAACAAAAATATATTAAAAAAAAATAAATAAAAAAGTTATTAATATATATATATATTTATAACTTCTTTCTTGACTATTGTCAGATATATATTATTATAGGTCTTGAGGATCAGCCAATAATACAATTTTATCTAGGCGACGTTTCGCAACTTTATTGTTTGAATAGCTCTACAAAAAAAACAGTTTTTTATAAGAAATAATTTCTCCTAATATTCATTATGAAACTATATGTAAATAGTATAATTTAAAATTAATAACTACTACAATTAAAACATTACTTACAATTGTATATTATAGTTTGTTCTAAATTGCTGTGATCCGACTAACTCTAGGTTTGTGCCAGAACTGAACAGGACTGAAATCCTGAATTGGATTGATGCATATTTTTGTGGGTCTTGAGGATCAGTCAATAAGTCATCTATGAAGAGGCGAGGTTTTCACAGCTTTATTGTTTGCTTAGTCATGCCCTATAATGAAAAGAATAGTTTCTTAGAACAAAGAGTTTCTTCAATTAATAAATATTAACATAGAGGAGATGGTTGGGGTGCGGTTTGAAAATAACACAATTAAATTTTTAAAAACTTATTAAATAGTGCAAACTTTTCGGCCAGAATTTCCAGCCTTCATCAGGGCAAACAAAAAAGAACAAGAAAACAACCAGTGAATAAAAAAAATAAAAAGGAAAATATATACAGAATGATCAACGTAAATAATTGTACATAATGCAAATTAATAAAAATGAAGTAATGGAAAATAAAACGTATATAAATGAAATTAGTATGAATGTGATCAATTATACCTATTGTCCAACAATGGCAGATTGTAATATTTATCAATAAAATAGTTTTGAATATAGATAATTAAATATATAAGTAAAATAACATAATTAAGGAAATAAATATATGAAGTTATATAATGCAAAGAAATAATTAAATAAGAATATAGAATACAGAAACAAGTTAAGTTAGATAAAACAAGTGATTAGAAAATATGACAATAATAATATGTGGTCAACATAACTAATAACTTGGATGAGGAAAATAGTGAGAAGGAAAAGGGGCCAAAAAATAAAGATAAAAAAAAAGATAATAAAACATAGAACTCACCCTCTTGTAAGTGATAGGAAATCTAAGTGAACTCAGCAGTGCGTGCGGTAAGACTCCAAGTTAAAAAATACGTTACAAAGATGATGAAGGTTAGTATACGTTACAAGTTGTTTTTCTAGGTAAAATATAAGAAATTAAAATAATTTTTAAAGTTGAAAAAAACATAAAAATGGTAACGTATACTATAAATACGTAGACGTGAACATGAATACGACGTAAACATAATTATGAAGTATAATTTGAGATTAAAAACTATAAATATAGTAATGTTTAGTAGATACATTGTATGTAGTAGAATACACCTTAATAGACAATTGTAAGAATACAATTGTCTATTACGGTGGTACTCTACATTGCTGTAATACAACTAACTCGAAGTTTGTGCTAGATTTGATGAATGAAGTGAAATGGAGGAAGGTAAATTTGGGTTTTTCAAAATATTTTTAATACCTAACTGTTCTTTCTAGCAGGTAATCATTCTATTATTTCTAGTTTTTATTTATATTTAGTGTTGTTAATTATGTCTTCTGTGTTTATGAGGTTGGAGTAACATCAATTGAAATTTTGTACATCTGATTTTTTATTGAGAGCCCGATTCTTACTCTATTTTTCTATAATGATCATTTCCTTTGAATTTCGCTTGAATTCTTGTCCTGTTTCTCTGAAATGTGTTTTTCGATTTCATGGGCTTTTTAAATATTTCTCTATCTTAAAGTCTCTCCTTCCCGTTTTAAGCTAATATTTCAAAAGTGATATAGATCCCTTGCTCTCTGGGGGTTTAGCGGGGCGGATCCGGGGGGGAAGGATTGCTTTTTTTTTTGTGTTACGATCTCCTCTTGTGCTGACCAAACTCCCAAAATTAGGTCTAGTCTTATATTACGTTTAGAAAAATTGCATAGAACGAGTATAGAAGTATTCAAAAATAAAATACTAGATAAATCGAGCAACATTGGAAAAGCTGCAGTTTGTTCAAGGTCTTTTTAGTTTTTGTTATAGAGCTACGAATACATTAGTTATATTAAAATAGTACAAAAATATATCCTCCTTTAGAGATACTGTTCTGAAGTTCTAAAATAAGGTTTTCAACAGTTCTCTTGACATGTTATTTTATACACTACATTAGATTGAGTCTATATACCTTCTACCTGCTTGGAAGAACAGTGAAGTTGTGGAAAAAACAAATTTACCTTTCTCTAAGTAAGTAAAAAACACCTGATGATAGGTTGTGAAGAAACCATCAATTGGGGGCACTTCAATGACTTAAGTTAAAAGTTCCCGTGGCCATCTTCTTTTCAATGACCCCGTAGGGATATTGGAAATAGATTTGAAAAAAAACTTACTAAGTAGTGAGTTGGGAATTAAAGGTAGTGTATCTATTTTGGGCCAAATCTGCTGAAAATTTATGGATGATTTCATTATTATATTTTAAGTATTTTTGATTGGATACAAGAGGGATAGAATGGTTTTATTGGAGACATAAAGATCAACTCCACAAGTCCAAACAGAGCTTATTATCGTTATCCAAATGAGCCTTTTGTGAATAATAGGAAGCTTAAACTGTCTGGAAGTGTTGTTAATGTCGGAATCGAGGAGCAATTTCCTGTTTTTCAAGTCTAGTATTGTAAGTTAGTCGCGTGTCCAAATGTAGTTCTTGGTTGGGGATTTGTTCGATAGGGGTGAGTGGAATATTATTAGAGAGTACTGTAAAGCTAAAAGTCATAGGGTTAAGACTGAGACGGATTTTAATTTAATTGGGTGGATTTAAAAAGTGATTTGATGGATTTATTTTTTATTTCTCTCATTTTTAAATTTCTGTTATAGCTCATTATCCATTATTTGCATGATAGTGAAACAAATGGTTCTTAACTTGAGCAAAAGGTTTTTTCGTTTGATAGGATTTAAAAACCTAACTCCAAAACCAAAGTCCGAGCCCCTCTGCGTCACAATAATTTGATTTCTGTTCTATCGGCCGTGGAACGACACAGGAGTCGGTAGACCCCTCTGGTTGGGCCCCTCTCTAGGCATTTAACTATTTAGAAGTAGGGAGGAAAACTTTCAGGCTGAGTGAACAAACCTTTCTGGCATAACCTAAACAGTCCCCCATAGATCAAGAAATATTATTTCGTTAGTAAGTAACGATCTGCAGATCATTCTTGAATTTTTCATTTGTGTTTTAGTTTTTTGTTTGGAATATCAAACATCAGACCAGTGAAGCTAGCAAATATATTTTAATTTTGCTACGGGTATTTCCCATACAGTTTACAGCAGAGTCGTTAGATATCAGTTGGTATCTTTTTGTACAAACATTATTAGCGATAATAATGAGTATTTTACGTAAAGCATGTTCTCTTCGAAATCCTTTTTAACTTCACTACACCTTTCATATTTAATTGTTGTGGTGAATACTAGTCATTGTTGAAAATATAACGATTGTTTTTAGCCTCAGGAGGAAACAAATTTCCCCCGTTCAAGGAATATTTAGTATAAATAGATTTTTAATAGATACTGTATTTTTTTCTTGATTGACCTTCGTTCTAAAATAATCAACGTGACCTAGGAATATAGATTAGAAACTGTTTTCTCGAAGCTGTATATTTCCAGAACGGAATAATAATTAAAAAATGGCCGAGGGGTAAGGTATAGTACCTATCGCGTTCTCACAGGAGTTACATCAACGAAAGGTCGGGAGGTCTCTCAGAATAATCATAATAAAGCGAAAAAATCCAACTTTCACAAAGGTTGCCTATAAATAAAGGTACTATCAGTTGCCTCAGGTCGTGGAGAGGTTGCCTGATTAATAGCAGTCCATATTGGACACAGTAATAAACCTGTAAGTTATCTCTTGATAGTTAGAAACTACCAATTTTCTAAAAGAGTTTTATACAGTAATAATTTATTTCTGGATATAAATAGAAGATTAATAAAGTTGGAGACTCCCAAATTGCTGTAAACAATTAACTAGTCAACATTTCGCAAATTCGTGTATAATCAGGATGGAAGTATCATAGACAAATGTACATCAACTAAACGGAGGACATCTCACATCAACAATTTAGACGTCATGGGGGTTGAACGGTACAAAAAATAAAATAGCCATATGAAGAAATCCTGTGCCTTGGGTTCATGTTATAATATATAAATCTTTGAAAAAAAATTTATGAAATAATATTTTACTAATTTTTTTGTTGTTTCCTTATTGGATAAGGTACTAAATTTGGTAGGGCAGCGACGGTGGAGCTGTTTCAAGCAAGAATGAAAAAGGAGTATGAGGTGTAACAACCTCGTTGAAAAACCTGGGTTTCGCTGGCCCGGCTGACAGTACCCAGTAAGGGTCCCTTCCTAGGGTTACAGGACTGGTCCTCCAGGCTGGAGGTTGAGCAGAGGGGTCAGCTGCTTCTCCCAAAAAATCTTTTTGTGGCTGTGAAACATCGAGAAAATTGCCTCGTATTTGGACAGTCCCGTACTCTTAATTTAATAGAATGTTCCTTCTTTATTTGGGGATGGAGCATTAAAATTACGCCTACTATAAGACTATCCAACTATCACGTTCATCACTGCACTACACGAGATATGATGGTTAGGCTCTGTAATCATAGAGAAGAAAAGTCATACGATATACCATAGCTGCCACCTGAACCAGCTTATCTGAGTGAAAATATGAGGGTGCGTATCAACGATTTCAAAGCTATTAATTATCGTTAATGCATGCTGAAAATTAGGGGAAGATTTAAAAACTACCCCATGGTTTCAAATCATGGACCGACAAAGTGACAGATGAGTAGAAGAGGGTGACTTCTATCATGAATTAAAAAGATCACTTGCAGAATGTTCACGCCATGAAGTGAAGATAGTTTAGTGGAAGATAGAACCACAGTAATTATGGCATCAAATGAACACCAAAGGAGGCCCTGGAAAAATAAGATTAACATTATTATATAATGATCAAGACCAGAGGTTTGGATTGTTTGAAATTGAGGCATACAAGAGAATGATAGAAAAGCACTGAGCTCGCCAAACAGTCGAGATTTATAAAGATGAAAGACGAGAAGGAAAGTGTGTGCACAGTAAAAAAAAGAGAAAAATATTTTGAGAACATGAAAGAAATTGAAGACTTGAGAAGTCAGGCTGACACTAGAGCCTTCTACGGGAGTGTAAATAGCAAAGCAAGGGATTTAAACGGAGAAACAATGCTTCTCAAGGAGAGAAGAGATCTCTGAATACTAATAAAGAAACCATCATTGATACGTAGGTTAGCCACTTTAGGATTGTTCTAGGAGTTCTGAGGACTCAAATATGGATGGTGGAACACCTGGTCTGCGCAATGCCATAGAGTTTATTAAAACAAAGTATGAAGATGAACTTTGTGATGCGATCCTAAATTAATAGGTTGATTGATATGATCAAACATCATAGCTACATACTTTACAAAGGCTGTGGTTAATGAGTTACTCAAAGCCATCCGTGCCCTACTCCATTGAATTTGGATAAACAAGACAATTCCAGAGGAATTGTGCACAAGTATCCTCATCCCTCTCCATAAAGGGGAATTTTGACGCTTTAATGATGTTTGACAGAAAAAAATTAAGAAGGTTGCTTCGCCCTGTAAAGTATAGCAACTACTTTAGATTAAGGCAGAATACAGAGTTTTAATAAATCTACGTTCGTCACAATATACAAGATTTTCAAGACTGCGGTGGTTTGGACATGTCCCAAGAATAGACTCACCCTTAATAAAATTATTATATTGTAATTCGGAAGAAAAAAGGATGAGAGTACGACCGCAACTGAGATGGACAGATGATGTTGAAGCCGATGCACAGATATTTCTGGTAACAAGAGCTCCGCGGACCCTTGCGCAAGATAGAGATGAATTGGGCTTTGTCTTGATGCGGCGAAGATCCATATCTAGTTGTTGTGCCTGTGGTCATGATTATTAAAAATGACTACCAAATTTGCTGGTACAAAAATTTATATTTTCATATCCTATCTATTTCCTTACTTATGGGGTAATTATCTGTCAGCCGGATCTGAATCGGTTCCTTGGAGTTAGTAGCACAGTGCCTTACCGCTGAGCCACGCCGCTCCCCAAACTATATACATGATAGATGCTAGATGGACTCATGGACTACGTTTGTTATGAATATAATCTTTAATGAAGGTATATTTTTTTTCTAGGACTGTTATCCGTGACGCAGTTCTGAGAAGATTGCAAGTTCACTATTGTTAAAATGCTGCATTAACGATTAAGTAATCTTTTTATTACACTATGTGATAATATCATAATACTTACTATTCATTCCTTGACCAACAGGAAGTAAGGTAACAGATATAAATAAGATTGTTTTTCTTTTCTCTTATTGTTTCTCTTCATTTTTCACCAAGCTTTTTATTATTTTATTTAATGAATATATGCATACGTGTGGGAATGTATTATTTTATTTTTTTTATATTATCATGGGTTTCAACAAAATATTTACATATATTTTACTAAGATTTACAATTATATTTTAAAAATGACAATAGATATTATTTAACTCTAGTCGTTCTTTCAGCCGCTAAAAATTAGTATACGAAAGATGTCCGAAGTGATGAAATAGTTTCTGATCATCCAATTAGACAAGGTTCGTGTCAGACCTGGCGCAGGTCAGATAAAACCGAAACATCTTAAATAAATAAATTTTTACCACTTCAACACATGACGGGTCAGGGATGGAAGTACTTTGTAAGGAAGTACTGTAACTAGAAAAAAGATTATGTAAGGAGGTTATTTGGTGAGGATCATGTCCGACCGTCTAACTTTTTACCTAATTAAGAGTGCTTACTTAATGAGGCTGGGTGGAAGTGCTCCCGAACACACAGGGCTTTGTGGCTACAGTGAAACAGAAAATAATATTCTGCCACTGCAGGATTCGAATCTAGATTCTTAGGTTTAGTAGCACAATATCTTACCAATGAGCTAACCAGCTAGGATTATAGGGAGGGGATATTTTAGGACAAGATGTATAAAATATAAAAATTATATATTTATAATCTTAATATTTTCTTGAGACTGTTAATTCTTTAATAAATAACTCAAACACTATCCAATTGTAGTCTCAAAACTTTATTTATTTTATTCGTCCAACGTTTCGGCCAATCCGGCCATCTTCAGGGACATCTACTCAATACCACTTTGCAAACATATAATTTAAAACACTCTAAAACTTCATTCAGGCTATTCGGTCCAGGTCAAAAACATTTATATCTAATTAGTTATTTTAAATAATTAACTAATTAGATATAAATGTTTTTGACCTGGGCAGAATAGCCTGAATGAAGTTTTAGAGTGTTTCAAATTATATGTTTGCAAAGTGGTATTGAGTAGATGTCCCTGAAGATGGCCGGAACGTTGGACGAATAAAAGAAATAAAGTTTTGGGACTATAATTGGATAGTATTTGAGTTATTTATTAAATAAAAATTATAATTAATTTTTATATTTAATAAAAAACAAACGGGAAAAATTTAAAGAAGATTTAAGACAATTTGATGTAAATCAAACGAATTCAGAAAAGTAGGCATTCGGACCTCAGTTTTTGGGTTAAGGAGAGGCGCGCTTGGGTTGAATTTGAAATTCATAGCTGAGCGTGGGTGTCGAAGGCTAGCCAGTACAAAGGCAACGGCGTTTAATCAAGCGACATAAATTAGCCGCGGGGATTTATTTCTGTTGTATATCTCTTTTTTTATTTATCTCTCTTGTTAATTATCTACAACAACAACAACAGTGCAAATTATGGGATGTGTGGTGGAACTTTTATCTTGTCATGTAACGGCCTTACTTTGAAAAAGAACAACTGAGATAAGATGGTCTCTGTTGAAAAATATAGGTGTTTTGGTTGGATTGTGATCAAATTCACTAATTACTGCTTAATAACATAAGTATGATATGTGTAATATTTCAATTTGCAGTGCATAGGTTATATATTTTTGTTGTGAATTTGTCTGTACCAATAATATACATTTTCATTCTTATAAACCCAAAAATATAGATAAATTCCAATCTAATTAAGAAATATTACAGCACAGAATTGTGTATTTATTATATTTAATTATAACATTTAATTCATATTCCTATGTCAAAGGTATTGGTGGTTAACCTCACAGTCTTAGAAACTACCAATGTATAATCTGTAAAAATTATAATTCCAATGATAATTTTGGCCTATATAAATATTGTCATAAAATTTAATTACAATATAAATTTAAGATGTGATCAGATCTTAAATAGGTTTTATTCTAAAACATAAAATATTCACTTACAACCTTAGATTTATGCTTAACTTTAACTTTAACTTAACTGTTTCGGGACTAAAAATAATGTTACAAGTTTTCGTTTAGTCTCAAAGTTAGTTCTTGGTTCATAACTAGTTTATTCCGAGAATGACGTTTTGGTAAATGCTGAACTAGGAAATTTCCAAACAAATTTTATTTTTACATTGAGTAAAAAATATTTTTTAATGAAATTTATTTAAGATGAATGTAAATTTGTTGACATTTAAAGGCAAAATATTTTTAACAATTTTAATTAAGAAACAAAATGCTTACACAATGTGTTTCGGCTAATTTGTGTTTTGAGCTTACCCCAAATGTGCAACTGAAATCTCTGTTTCTGAGGATAGCGTATTAGCCGACACGTAGAACATTTTGTTTATTAATTAAAATTATTTGTTTCGTTTTTTTGATTGTTTTTATCTTAATTCAGACAATAATTTTCGGAAATTTTATAAAATAGTGATATTTATTTCGAAAATGTTTTACAAAAATACTGTTTTATAACTATTGATTTCTATCGGAGGTGGGAAATATTGAAAAAAAAAAAAAAGGAATAGAAAAATTAAGAACTTGCCTTTCCCGGAAAAAAAGTTTTTTTGGCATGCAGGTAGTAATCATAAATAAATTCTATTGCAATTATTATTAAATATTTAAAAATCAACAAAATAAACTTTTTTATATATGTGTTAAACCCGTTCATATGTTTTTCAAAACATAAGGTAAGTGATTGTACGAGTTAAGACTTGGCTTTTTTTTTCTTTTTTTTTATAAAAAATTATTTTTGTTTAAACATTGCATCATTAAAGTGTTAAATCAATTTATCATTTATCTAATTTTAACTAAGTATTAACCAGCTCTCAAATTTTAATTCAAGCTGTTTTGTAAAATAATTAATTTATTTTTGGACGTAAAAGATTTCATAACAGAACAATTTTTTACAATCCCTATAAATTATTTAAGCTATTTTGAAGAAGGAGTGAAGTCTGTGTAAGATGTGCGTGTCTTGTGAAAATGGCTGTTTCGTGTTAGTAATATGTTCTTGTTGGGTAAGAAAGATTGGTGTACATAATGTAGTGAAACAAGATGCGAGAATTGATCCCTGATGTACTCCGAACATGATTTTGTAAAAGATATTTCTTTTCGGGATTTGGAAATATGTTATATAAACATAATAAGCCGAAAATGCAATGTTTACAAAGTAGACCAATGTATAATAAATTCTAAGGAATTCTTGGCTTACACCAAAAGATTACTGGAAAGATGTATGAAGAATATAAATTAATTTGTTATCACTGACAGCTAACTAAACAAAATAGATAAAAATGAATATTTTTTTATTTTATACACATTTTACGTTATTGTTTTTTTTTCCAAAGAAACAAAAACAAAATGTCTAAATAAATATAAATATTGTAACTTTCAATACACACAATATATTAATTAATTTTATATAGTTAATAGAAATATAGGCATTATTCAGAAATAATTTTAAAATACCTTACATTTCTAGAAAATACAGCACACTGATCAATTGAATTAGTATATCCAAAGGAACCAACGAACATTTATAAATTTTATTTTATTAGCTATATTCTTTTTTTTGAAAACAAATATTCAATCAATATTTAATTATGAAATCGAGAAACATGAAGTGAAAAATTATTAAAAAAATTATCATTATAGCTCATAAAATTCTGGTTTGTTCCTTATTTCATTTCTGGATACTGACAAACGAATAATAAAATGAAATTTTGTTAATATGTTTATTGCATATAAATAGATTTTTTAACTCACTTATTATTTGTTTATACTTAACCTTTCTTTTCCATTTCAACAAATCTAAATTTAGCCGTAGGCGTTTTTCTTGTTGTTTGTCAAAGAATATGTTAAGCTGTTAAGAAAGGCCTTGCAAATTTCTATAAATAGCTAACTGAAAGTAAAAATACGTGAATCATCTACCCATAAGTAGGAAACTGCAATAATAAATCATACCATAAAAAATATTCTAAAATCGCTTGTTCTGACGTTTACGAGACAGGAATATAGTTATTACTGTTTTATTTTAAATATATGTACCGTAAAACAGAACCCTGTTTTATGTATAAATACAAAATAAACAAGAGATTTCATTTAATCGCAGCATTAAACAAATTCATGTCTCGTAAATGTTAGAGCAATTTAAGAATGTTGTTTTGGATTAAGTTAAATTATATA
>NW_027116715.1:5425-15259 GCF_000696795.3 Halyomorpha halys | reverse complement strand
AATATTAAACATACTTGAGGATTTTTTGCCAAATAGACATATATAAAGTTTATAAAGACATTACGACCTAGGGTGTTTTTGACAGAACTATTTGACAACATTTACGTAATGCTCAGTATACTGCAGTATGACACCTCTAATTAATTCTTTGAATTTTTTTATAGGAGGAATTTTTCATTTTTAGTATTAAATGATTTTTAATTCTGATTCAGTATTAAGAACTCAAGTAATTGTTGAATTTTCAAATCCAAGAACCAAGTATCTGCTTGGAGAAATAAGTCCTTGTTGACAAATAAAACATGCTTTATCTCATTTACTATATCCTCCTTGTACATGCTAACACAAGAAAACCTAATGACTTCTATAAATAGATGTCCTATATATCCACTCATCATTACTACACACACATATTAGTACAAGAGCCCAAGAGGAGAAAAAGGGCAGCTATCTCACCCCAGTTTTTGATTACTTTAATGAAAACTATGTATAATTAATAGTCAAAATTGATGAGTCGCCAAGTATAGATAGGGGGAATAAAAATGGCGGCTATTTCAAAGCGATAAAAAAAAAACTAATTTTTCATTCGGAGTTCTATATCTTTAAAATTAGGAACAACACAAGAAAACCTAAGAAGGCGTCATTTAAAGAAGGGCAAATTTGCTAGAATATGAGCCCTAACAGAGTTATATCCGTTAAATAGTTTTCGAGATATAGCATAATATAAAAGCATAATATAAAAGCAATATTTCATAAAAATGTTGTTTGGGACGTACTGAAAGATCAGTAGTTAGTGAATTTGTTTTGAAATTTTTTTATCTCAAAAACAATTTGACGTACAGATGTCTATTAGCAATCAAATTAAAGCTAGTGTAATGTGATATAAATTAGTTTATGATGTTTATCTTCGTAGGAGTAATAGTTTACATGAAATCAGCTAAAATAAATTGATTTATAGTTGTTCAGACTAATTTTCATTTGCCAAATTCATGTGAATATCATAAAAACTGCTACCTCTACGAAGATAAGTGTCAGAAATCTGGCAGATATCTGTACGTCCAATAGTTTCTGAAAGTTTTTCATAAATCAAACTTATTTATATTAAATCAATATATTTTAGCAAATATCATGAAAACTACTTATCCTACGAAGGTAAAGGTCATAAACTTCTTTATATTCCATTAAACTAGCTTTAATTTGAGTGCTAATATAATTCTGTAGTTCCTGAGATATAGATTTCTCAAAATAAATTAACTAACTACTAATCTTTCAGTAGATTTTTAAGAAAGTTTACTTTTTAAAAAGCTATATCTCGAGAACTATTGGACTAGCTCTTTTAGGGCTTATAATTCAGTAAATTTACTCTTCTTTAAATAATTTTCTCTTAGATTTTCTAGTATTGTTGGTAGTTTGTATGATATAGAGCTCCGAATGAAAAATTAATGTTTTTTTAAGGTTTTGAAACAGCTGCCATTTTTTATTCCCCCTATATATACTTGGCAGACTCATTTTGGCTAGTAATTATAGTTTCATCATAGTTTTCATTAAAGTAATCAAAAATTGGGGTGAGATAACTGCCTTTTTTTCTTCCCGGCTCTTGTACTATATGATGATTCTTTCTCACTTTTAATAATAATGGATCAGAATTGAAAATCATTTCACGATTCATTTAATACTAAAAATGAAAAATTCCTCCTATTAAAGAATTAATTAGTGGTGTCATACTGCAGTATACTGAGCATTACGCAAATATTGTCAAATTGTTCTGTCAAAAACACCATACGTCGTAATGTCTTTATAAACTTTATATATGTCTAGTTGGTAAAAAATCCTCAAGTATACTTAATATTTTTTATAATATTTGTCAAGTATATATATATACTAAATAGTTTTGTCAAAAATAATGAATAGGGGATTATGATTGACGTAAGGTATTAATTCACTGATGCCTAAGATGGCTCAAACTCTTTCGATAGTATATTTATTGTATTGTGATTATATTATTATATTACATAATTATAGCTCCTGATAGTATATCTATTTCCTCTAATGTGCAGGTAAACTCCAGTCTTTCAGAATCATGTATGCGGAAAAGAGACAACTATCGCTTGTGCACTGGAGCGCAGACAGCGTGTATCATCTGGTTGTCAAGAACTGGCTGGTAGAGAATACCTCATGAGGTAAGATTCCCTAGGCAAGATTATTCAGCAAGCACCAGCAAGAGTTACATAATATGTTAAGTTATACTACCTTATTATCGTTGCAAGCCATTACAAGCACTAGCGTAAACAATATGTTAAGATCGGTTTGCCTTGACAATTCAATTGTAAAACAAATATTTCAGTAGACGGTCAATTAGTGATTTTGTTATTGCACAGAACGACTTCACATGAGTTAATGCCTGAAATAATCAAAGACTCCTAGAAGTCCTCCAAGCTGGTTCTTAAAAAGGAATAAGGGAAAATCGAATTATGAAATTGTTGTTTAGTTCTAACAAGAATCATAGTCGCCGGCATTGTAAAGGACGCGAGATATCGCTGAGTAAATGTTTGTAAAGCTAAAAAAGGCCGATGTAGTGTAAATTTAATTGTCAAATGTTTGAGTTAATTATACAACATTTTATTGCTGCCACTTGCCGTGTGATATGATCCAGTTCTGTTATGTAGGCCAAATAGCGAGCACCTCATTGTACATATCCCTGGCGGATAAACAAGTTTCGTAATGCTTTATGAGAAATGAATGGTGAATTAATTACAGAAGTCTGCAAAATAACATTTTTTTTAGCTGCATGGGATATTTTTGTTGAATTGTATGCTTTGAAGTGTGCTGAATGAACTTCGTTTACAGTTTTTTTTTAATTTCATTTTTTTTTTCAATCTTAAGAGAAGATTGAAGAAGAAGTTAAAAAGAAAAAAAACACGTGATAAGAGGAAATAGGGGTCCTTTTTGAATTTATTACACTGGAAAATATATATAGCAAAAATGTTCCAAACAGTTTTTATTAACCTGTACTAATGGACGAAATAAAATCATTGTTAAGTTTTTATTATCGGGAAGGTAATGAAACAAAACCTTGAGTTTAATAACAGAATTTTTCCAGAAAGCAATCCTACTGATAACAAATCTTTTATCAATGCCGTCCATTATCATACTCCAGTGGACTTTTACTTTCGCCATTCTGTCTGCTCTCACCATCACCAATAAAGCAGCCACCCATAAACAATGTTATTTCCATCATAAACCCTATTTACTGAAACCTATATTGGGTTATCCAGCGAAGGACGAAAGGTCGCCCCAGCGCCAGTAAACAGGACAACAGCGATTGGCAGTAAACTTTGTCTGATGAAGACGAGACTCCCTATCTCCAGTTAACATATCCGTTGTGATTCGCCGGAGTGGAGATGAGGAGGAAACAAGCACACTGAATTCATAACGTGTGTGCATGAAGTGGCAACTGATTCGCACCAAGAAGACATGTTAACAGTTTCTTCACCTCATAGTACAAGAGCCCAAGAGGAGAAAAAAGTCAATAATTTCCCCAAACTTTAAAGTACTTTAATGAAAACAATGTATAATTACGAGTCAAAATTGACGAAATTGCCAAACAAAGATATGGGGAATACAAAATGGCGGCTGTTTCAAAACTTTAAAAAAATTAATTTTTCAATTGTAGCTCTATATCATTAGAACTACCAACACTAGAAGTCCTAACAGAACATCATATAACGCAGAGTAAATGTTCTGTGTAAATGATAGGAGCTATAATAGAGCTATTTACAATCAATAGTTCTCGAGCAACATTCCATAAAAAATGTACTAAAAAATCAGTAAGAGAAGATAAAGAAGCAGCCCAAATAATACACAAATAAGTTGAAGTAACTTATTTAATCGTGCCAACGTTTCGGCCAGAGTTTCTAGCCTTCATCAGGGCTAAGAACAGAACAAGATAACAGCCAATGAATACAGAAAATAAAAAATAAGATATAAACAGAATGACATAAAGTAAATAATTGTACAGATAGAATTAATAAAATAAAGTGATGAAAGATTTTAAAAATAAAATGTATGCATAGGTAATTGAATAAGTAGGTAAAATAACATAATTAAGGAAATAAAATAAAATAAATAAAAATGAAGTTATATAATGCAAAGAAAGAATAAAATTATGGAAAGAAATTTTTTAAAATTTCAAAAGATCTATTTAATTTTCTTTCCATATTTTTTTTTATTTTATTTATTTATTAATATTTACAACTGTATAAAAAAATACAACCAGTAAATTTGATCATAATGACATAATGATATGATACAGGATGTAGAGAAACTACCCAGAAGTAGAACTCTAAAAACAGTTTACAATATAAGGTCACGAGGCCATCTTCTTTTCAGGCGCCTCGGAGGATTGCCTGAAATGGAAGAGGAAGCAAGGTTAGAAACGAGTGGATCTGGGTGGTTAGGGAGTTTATTATGGAAGGAATAATATCGGGTTCGGGCTAGATCGGTTACATTAGAAACATTTATGTCTTATGGATGGTTTTATTAGTAACAAAATAAGGAGCATTGAGGATTCTATGAAGGATTTTGGATTGTAAAGATTGGATACGAGAGGAATTCGAAGGTTTAGTGGAGCTCCAAAGCTCAACTCCGTATGTCCAGATGGGCCTTATTATTGTCATGTAGATCAGTCTTTTGTAATGAGTTGGAAGTTTAGACCGTTTGTCTAGTAAGTGCTGTAATAGTCGGAATCTGCGTGCAGTTTCCTGTCTTTTCAGTCTTGTGTGAGGATTCCAGGTTAGTCGTTTGTCAAGATGTAGTCCAAGATAACGAATCTGTTCTACAGGGGTAAGAGTCACATTATTAAAGTATACTGTAGGGCAGTCGGCAGGTTTACGACGAACAGTAAATGTGATTTTCCCATAATTTTAATTTTTAAATTATTAATAAACTAATAAATTCATATTTCTTTGCATTATATAGCTTCATTTTTATTTTATTTCCTTAATTATGTTATTTTACCTACTTATTCAATTATCTATGTATACATTTTGTTTTCCTCTTCTTTCATAACTTTATTTTATTAATTCCAATTATTTACTTTATGTCATCCTGTTTATTTTTTTATTTTCTGTATTCATTGGTTGTTATCTTGTACTGTTCTTAGCCCTGATGATGGCCAGAAATTCTGGCCGAAACGTTATCACGATTAAATAAGTTACTTCAACTTATTTGTGTTTTAGTTGGACCGCACCCCCTAACCATCTTCTCCTCGTACTGATATTTAAAACGGAAGGGTAATGTTGGAAGAGAGGAAGCAAAGGCACGTAGAAATGATGAGAGAGATACTGGGAGAGAAGAAGAGAGAAAGTGAGAAGGAAAAAGTTATGATATTCGCGTGGTCTTGAAAAAAAAAATCATGATAATAATAATGTAAACTCCTAAAAAAATACATACCTAGTCATCAGGAGTTGGTCCATTTATTATTACATGTACTTAAAAAAAAGTGTCTTGAATCTCCATCTAGTCAGAACAAAATATTCAATTCTAAAAATAAAATAAATATTTAAATACGTTGAAAATGAATTTTATTTTTATTTTTAATAAAAAAGTAAAAAAGAATTCTGCTCCACCTTGAAGTCAACCGTTCACCGACAGTCCGATTTTCCTAAAGTATGTCGCTTAATGAGGTCTGACAGTGACTTAAGAAGTGAGAGCTGCCTCTTGGATATCACCTTCAGCAAACAGCCAATCCCTCGGAAGTGGAAGTGTAAATCAATAAAGATAAAGAATAAGAAAAGGCACAGGCGACTTGATCAATGGATCGAGAAAGAGCTTCTTTTATTGCTTGTTTACTTTTCTTGGCTCGCTTTTGGGCCGTTGCAAAAAGAAGAGAAAAAAGAAGAAAAAAAAAAACTTGTCCTTGGAAAGGAATAGACGATAAAACAAGAATGCGATTAAATTCATGGCGAAAACGCTGACCGGTCTGTATATTTTCGACGCAGTTCTCTCCACGTTTGAATCTTACGTATGTGGGCGTTTACTTCTTACGTTTCGGTGGGTGTGTGAGATCGCACATAATATTTAATAGTGAGATAATTGGTCTCCATTATCAATTACGTTTTAATAGTTGTCTCGATAAGAAAACTAAGATTAATAGCATATTTACTCATTATGTCCTAAGCATTATGAATACAATTAAGTTCATTGTGACTATGCAGCCAGCATACGACAAGACGTGCCTCTGTTAGTAGCTATTCAAATGTCCTTGATTCGATTTCTGGATGCTATGATAACAAGGGGAATGCGAATCAGACGTAAGCGGAAGAAACGTTATGAATGCAAACAACTTTCAATCAAGACGACATTTATCCTTCCAACTGCTACGTAAGCAAGTTTATTCTTATTTAAAATTCCTTTATAAGTATTCAAAATTAGATAATTAATGCACTGGACCCTTGCTTTAACGCAAATCTAAGGGAAGTGAAACCATCGGTGTTATTGAGGTACCAGGCTTATATCAGGGGCAATAAATTATAATTCATTGAAAGAATTATACACTCATGCAGGTTATAAAAAATTCTTTAATAACCTTCTTCCTTTGACGTCAAATTTTCTCAAGTTATCTCTGACCAATCTTAAAAATTAGCACTATCATTTTATGAGTTCATAGTATTTACATTTCTGCTTATTTCCATGTTTGTTTTTCATTGCACCACTATATTTTTGAGTTATAAGTAAGATGTTATTTACAATTGTTCTAGTTGTTCATATTACATACTTAACATATCATTTTTTTTTTGGTCTACCAGATTTTGAGTTTTTGGTATAAAAATTAAAAAAATACAGTACGACATATATTGCTTATTTATGATAAGTAAACATCCTTTCCATGCAACCAAAAATGGTTAAAATACAAAAATATTGAAATGGAATCGTTAAAATAAAACAAATTCAATTCACACACACGCATATATATTATAATTTTATATTTAGTATATAATATTATTTTATAATAATATATAATTAAAGCCTGTCCTGGACATCAAAATAAATAATAATGAATTCTCTTAATGATTTAAATTGTAGAAGTTTTCAAGATGTAAAAAAAAAAAAAATTAAACGACTCGTAGTATTTACACAACTTATATCAACTCACGTGTTTAAAAACATCAATTTAAAGTAATATAATCACAAAAATGTAATTTTAAGAGGTGAATAATGAGTATGTTGGATTGCTGAAAATTTAAAAAGAGTAAGATATATACTAGTTCTCAAAATAGGGTATAAAAAATCCTATAGTGATAAAAATTATGATGGTCACAGATTCTAGATTTATAAGAAAAATGTTGTAAATCACCAATCATAAATCATAAATATATTGTGTGTATGCAACACATACTTTACTTATTGTTGTTATTTTTTCTGAGATTTTCCATTTATTTTAATTCGCTCTGAGCCCAGTTGTATTGTCTTCATAATTTTTGGGTTAATAGAAGCTATTTGTTACTATTTTATCTGCACAAAAGACGATTTATGCTCGGCCATCAATAAACTATAATCTACATGTATTCATAGTTTTTAATAAAGTTCACTTATGAATTTATTAGCTCATCATAATTGCTTTATTAATTGCAAAATTGTATTATTATTCACTCATTAGTTCTTTCATTGATTATTTTTTGATTTTACTTAATTTTAATTTTATTTGTATTTAATTGTATTTGTTAATTTAATTATTAGTTTTATCGCTAGATATTAATTAGTATTGTACTGTTCTAGCTTATAAATTGTAGCAGCCTCTAAAGTGCTCTAATAATCATAAGTTTAACTAACTCATATTTCATTTATTTTTATTATATCTGTATACTATGTTGGCATCGACCGATAGATGCCGTCATCAGTTCGGAACATATAAGATGTAATTTTCTGAATTAATAAATAAATTAAAAGAGATAATCTATCAGCCATTGGAAAAAATGGGATTTCTTCTGCAGTAGAGCTGTGTGAGGAGTTGTTTTTTTTTTGTGTCGTAAGATATGATTGTGCATATAAAGGTATTAAAAGTAGTTGTTTTTATAAATTCACTAAGAATAATATAATTTAAAAAGATTATGCCTCATATTTGCATTTGCATACACTTGTTGATGCACATTAATAAGTAATATTACTTGATTGTTTCATTATCTGCTTAATATTAATATATTTATATTATATTAATTCTTTTGTGTTTTAAATATCTCACATTCTATTATTTACTGAACATAATTTTAAACAGGAAAGGTCTATAGTTAGTAGGTCGGAAAGCAGTAAAATTTAACAAGCGAGATTATTTTTAGCTACTCGACAATGCCTCATAAAAATCCAAAGGATTGTTAAATGAATGCGATGGAAAAATTCCAAAGTAAAAAGGAGAGAATATTTATATTACAATGTAACTTTATGAGCTCGTCGTAAACTTGGTAATAACGGCATGATGTAAATGACAAAGAATGTTCAGCAACGTGAATAGAATTATATATTTTAATAAATAATTAAATCTGAATAAGTTTTATATTTACATTCATATGTTATTTGTTAATAATAAAAACAAATTATCGAAATAGTCTCAACCTTCATTATTAAAACATATTACATGTCCAACTTTTCGGGCGATCCGGCAATCATTAAGAACAACGACTAAACGTTTTTAAATATAAAAAAATAAATAAATTTAACAAGTAAATTTTATTTTATAACTTATTATTAACATTATTAAAACACTAATAATTATAATGTGCATATCTTAATATTTGTATCATAGCCTCACATTAATTTATAATTTTTTTTATTTCGACTATGACTCCTAAAAGATGCGTCTTAGCGAAAAAGATTGTGTGTAACAAATAAAAGAGTGCTTAATTAAATTAAGCATGTAATGAACACCAAAACTTATTAATTAGCTCAATTATACGTAATCGAAAACGTAACAAAAAACTTTTTTTAACATTTTTTTTTCTTCAAATTTTGTGATAAAAAGAGAGATATAGTATCTATGGGTTAAAAATTACATTTTTTGGTTTTTCGTCCTTAATTCCTAATATGTGCGAAATTTTGTAGTGAAAATTTTTAAAAAAACATTAACATCTATCTGTGTCAAATAAATACCATAACTTAATTTTTAATTTTTTTTTTATTTAAGAGAATTAATACAATCAGCCACAAATTAAGGGCGTTAAGTATTAGCGTTCAAATAAAGATAATAGAGGAATAAAAACCAAAACAGAGAAACAGATTAAAAAGAAAATCTACTAACTTGATTAAAAGAATGAAGAAAAATAAATAATAATAAAGAAATATGCCATGATTTCTATAAATAAAAACATGAATTCATATAAAAAATATAATAAAATAAATTTATGAATTATCAATTTGTGTGTTTTAACTTATTTAAAAACACACAAATTGACAGGTCCACATAATAAAATAAATTAATAAAACAATGAATAATCTCAGAGCTAATTCCCATGCAGGTGATGGTGTATGATCCCCAGGGAGTCTAAAACAATATTTTCCGCCAAGATAGCTACATCGCTATATATATATTCTATTTGGCGTTGTTCTACGAGATCCAAACCAGACCCCTCACCGCATACAATAATTAAATTTGATGTTAGTTATAAAACTTCCAACACATTACAAAAGACTGATCTACATGACTGTAATAAGGCCAATCTGGACATATGGAGTTGAGCTTTGGGGCTCCTACAAACAAAATCCTTTGTAAAATCCTTAATGCTCCTTACTTTGTCACAAATAAAATCATACATAAAGACCTTAATGTTCCCTATGTAACCGATCTAG
>NW_027116715.1:0-5375 GCF_000696795.3 Halyomorpha halys | reverse complement strand
TTTAATTATTTTAAAGAAGTTTATGAATTAATAAAAATATAATTAATGTACGTGACAAAGAAAATTAAATTTAAGTATCAATAAAATAAATAAACCTTCACTTTTATATATAATATTTACATTCTCTTTGGGAAATTCCGAACGAAAGCTTGGCTTGGAAGGGACTCCAAAAGTCCCTGCGCTTCTCACCTAGCCACACGTCACTGTTATTGAGGGCCAGTGGTGACTGAGTGAGAGTGCTTGAGCCGCAAACACCCACCATATTCTTTAACATGTCATTATGTATCACATTCGGTGGGATCCAATCTTTAAGATTTATAGGTTAAAAAAGATCTAAAAAATTAACTTCTTATCAACCGTTCTATAATTGCTAGTAATGCAAAACAGTATCTAGTTGTAAAATAATATAAAAGTTTTTTGTTTTACGGCTCTTCATATATTACAACATACTGAGCGAATTAATATGTTACGGTACTAATTTGAGGTATAATTGAATACTCCTTAATTTGCTATACTTAAT
The DNA here is from genome assembly GCF_000696795.3 of Halyomorpha halys. NCBI lineage: Eukaryota > Metazoa > Arthropoda > Insecta > Hemiptera > Pentatomidae > Halyomorpha > Halyomorpha halys. The sequence continues at coordinate 4,855 of NW_027116715.1, read as the reverse complement.
CCGTTTTCTCTTGGATGCACCTTTTAGGAGATATAGAAAAAAAATAATACCTAATTCGTTACTTTATTAATTTAATTAGCTAATTATTAAGGGTTTTAGGACCATTAGAAATGCTTCTCCGTGTCAAGTGTCATAGAAACTAATCTTTAAAATTATTTGCAGATGTGTTTTATGGATTAGATTATATGTATCAGGACCTTCATTAATTTAATTATCTATTAAAATTTTTAATTATTGTATTTATATAAATCTATTTAAAATATTATTTATTTAAATGTTTAATAGATCAGCTGAATGATTCTGAACCATTATCAGATATCAAATCTATAATATAATATTGCGGTATCATTGAGTTTTTTCACGTATGTCCACCAAATTTTAGCTTCATCGGTTAATCGAAAGAAAGGATAATTTCGAATATAAGGAAGCGATAAACAGTAGTGAACACAAAAGTACCGAACACTGGTTTGGTATCACAATTATAACACATTTTATATCACCTTTCTATCTTAAATAAAGATTTAAGCTCCATCTCAAGATACAGTAAATAATATTTTGTGAGCTCTAAGTTGACAACTCACTGAACCCAAGGAGCATGATATCCCTGAAGGAAGACCTGCCTCGTGTCGGTCTGCGGCTAACGGGCTACAATATAACAACAGTCTTTCATCTCCTCATCAGATACGGTCAACTACAGCATCCATGGGCCCCTGGCTCCTATAATATTCAGCCTCAACTCGGTGAAATCCTCAATGATTAGCGGATCCAAGGATTGGTATCCACGGGTCTTATCTTGGGTAGCCGATTTGATTCAAACTGTAACTTTGAATCATTAAGTCAAAATTTATAATTTATATCTCTTGATCCCAGGTCATTTGGGAATCTTAAGACGAGAAAGATATAATTTGTTTGAATTCTTGGTTAGCTGTACCGCTAACAATGATGTTGACTAAGGGACAATTAGACGCAGAATGAAATGCTAAGAATGAAACTATTCTAGACCTGTCCAATTACTCGAAAAATAATATCGAACCAGTTGAATATAAAGCCCACTTTTCTCGTCTAATTCAAAACATGCCCGAATCCTTTATAATCTATAAGGACGGAACAAAATCAGCCCAATCAACTGCATCATCCTTTGTAACTAATGACTCAATGTACAAAATTAGAGCTAGCCGATTACGCTGCAAAAGAAGCACTTGCGCTTCCGGGAGGGGTTAAAGCAATTTTAAGTCCATCAGAAATGAGCAAACCTCTTGAAAAGGAAATCAAAGATAAATGGCAATCTTTGTGGAATGAAAGTCCAAGGAGTAAATTAAAAATTATTAAAAAGGATGTCAATCCCTAGGGTACCTCCAGTCGCAAATGCCATAGAGAGGAAGTTGTACTGACCAGGCTGAGAATAGGTCACACGAGGCTTACCCACTCCTATCTTATTTCAAAAAGAAACACCTCCGAACTGCCAGTATTGCAACAACAATTTGACATTAAGCCATATTTTCCAACAATGCCAAATTTTCACACCACACCTCAATAGCTTAGGATTAAACCCGGATATTTCAAAAACTCTCAGAGACGATAAAACAATAGAATTAGTGTTTCAATTTTTAGAATCAAAACATTTACTGACAAAAATATAGCATTGAACGGGGGGAAAAATAATAAATATTCAAATTAAAAAATAGAGAAATTATAAATGGCGTTGGTCACCAATAAAGTCAGGCGCCACTAAACAAAAACAAACAAACAAACAATTAGCTGGAGAAATAGAAGAAAGGTGTTCTAAATAGTCGAGGTCAAAATATTAAATAGTCAACGATGCATGTTGTACACTATTCTTATGTTTAATCTGATTTGGCGTTTATATATAAACCCTTTTTACAGAGCATGAAAAGATGTGAATGGATACGGCTATAGGTGTAAAGATTGCCCTTTTTTTAACTTATAAGAATAGATTAGAATGAAAGTGTGAACATTAAAAAAAAATTAACAAATTAATCAAAGAATAATGGAAAAAGAGAGACAAAGAGCCGAAAAAATGGAAGGAGTGGACAAAGGAGAGACGATAAATTAATAAAAAAAAGTAAATTGGAAGAGTAGAGAATAATTTAAAATTCGACTGAGATTGTCTTCATGTATTAATAAATCCTAGTTTTAAAAGTATAGGACCCAATGCAACCAAAATATGAGTATCATACCGTCATGTACGGAGTTAAAAACATTTCATCCTGAAAATCCAAAATTAATTCTGTATTCAAATCCTTGTTCAGAATAATAAATTTATATTTTTTTTTATGTTGCTATCTATATGGTCGCACATCCAGTCTATCCACCTTTTTCTGGTTATATATGAGTAAGGTTATTTTTCCTGAAACCCATATTTCGAAAAGGGCTCATCTTGTTTATCCAAAAGTTAGAGGAAAGGAGGGGTGTAAAATGGTACAGAAAGATGTTTTGTTGGTATGCAATTGTTTCATCGATTTTATTTTCAAACTACAAATCAAGAGTATTATAAAAAATAAATAATATATTGTGATATGGTAAAAAGTTATACTGAACTTGATAGTTTTATAAGTTGCTACTGTGTTAATTAACAGTTCGAATAGGTTTATTGAAAAATTGCTCTTATTGCAATGGTAATTGCCTGATGACTAATATTCAAAGTCGTGATAGTTGGATACGGTGAGTAACAGACTATAGTGCTTAGAACTGAGTGGATTCCTATAGGGTAAATTTTTCATGTTTGTCTCAAGAAATAAATCTAGGAATTAAACTTTGGTTAGAACTACTTATTAACTCCAGATTCCCTCAATAATATGGGATCGGAACTAATGAGAAAAAATATTGGCTCTCAGAAATAGAAGTGTCCTATTAGAAGAGAAATTTAAATAGGTGAATACTATTTTTATTCTCTTATTTACATATTATTATTTTTATTCTCTTATTATACATTTTCGTTAATGAAAATACTACATTAACTATGACGTAGACAGTATTAACTTCGCATACCATGTATCTATTTGGTTACTACAGCTTGATTTGGAAAGTGAATGAAAATGTCAAATTTAGGTCTGTGCGAATGTTTTAAGTGATGCTAATGAGTCTCATAAGAAAAACAAGGAGGATTGTTGAATAAGAAATTACATGTTACAGTCAAATCTTAAATCTATTTTTAGAAGGAGATGGTCAAACAACCTTGAATGAAATGGAGCAATTTACCCATTGCATTACAATTCATATGATATTGCTAAATTGTTTTCAATATATCGTTTTAACACTTCAAGAAGGAAATATTTCTACATGTATTACAACCTTTTGCAGTTAACATGTTAAACAAAAGATCATGAATACCCATAATACACTAATGTTTTTTTAACACTATTAAATTGTTTTCATCTTAGCTTATCCCTATAACAATATCACTCAACCATGTGCTTATTCTACGTTCCTCCCTTCAATATTGGGTATTTATTAACTGCAAAACTAAGTTATTTATTAATTTTACAATTTATCGCCTATTATCTTTGTAGTATTTTCATAACAGGATATCATTTAATTTTCTACCCGAACTATCCATATTAATCCATCTAATTAATACTATCTATACTATAATAATCTATCTATCTACTAATATTATCTATCAATTTAATTTCTATGTTATTTAATATATCTTCTTGGTCAATTAATAGTTCTATTTGATAATATATATTCTTTTTATAAGTCCATAACTCATTACTATGTTAGTTAAAAACTTTTTTGTATTCATATCCAACTTCCTTACCATTTTTACTTATGATAGTTTGTTGATTTGGAATTATTTTCCTCCACCTTTATATGTGATTTATTTACATGTCACCTTTATAATCTAATATTTACTTTATCCACTTTCTATATTTTATTTTTTCCCTGGTTAAGACCTGCATGATGGCATGTTGGCAATTAATAAATAGTTGACAAGTATTTTATTTCTCTTGAACGAAGCCCTGACCAGAAAGAGAAACTTTATTCAAAGTTTTCAATACTTGTGCTGGCCAACTGTATTGAGTTGCTAAATACACAGCATACTTATATTGGAGGAATATAGTCCGGATAGCGGTTCATAAAATTATCAAAACAGTAACAAAAAACTATTTATTGTTAACTAACGTTTCGCCCCACTTTGCAGGGCTTTGTCAGGGCTGATAAGAATGAAGTTCTGTTGTCAATTAGTTGACATCAGAACTTCATTCTGCGTGGGGAGAAACGTTAGTTAATAATAAATAGTTTTTTTTTACTATTATAACGGCATTATTGACCACCACCCGGACTATCTTCCTCCAATCTACTTCATTCTGTCAACTATCTTCTTCTAGCATACTAATAATTCATCAAGTCAGATAATTTTTAAAAAAATCTTGTAATGTATAAGCAGAATATTGTAAATTTATAATATATAATAATAATACATGATTTTTTTTGTTTTATCATTTTTGAACTTTATTTTATTCTTTCTATATTTTATTTTTTTAATCATGTTTTCCTTATTATTCTTCTATTTTTGATTTATATTATTTATTTGTATGTCTATTTTTTTTTCATTAGCCCAATTTTCTTTTTTTTTCATCTTTAATAAAGATAGAGTGAAATTAAGATACAAAATATAAATAAATAAAATAACAATATTTATACATAAAATTCTATTGTATTTTCACACAAAAGTACTATTCACTTAAAATTAAAAAAAAAAAAAAATCGATAACTATTTAAAAAGATTTAAGAATATGCATACATTAAAATACAGATAATAAATATAAAATTTAAAAAAGTGTAAATAGTAATAGGTAATAATAGCAGTAATAAGTATATATACAAAAGT
>NW_027116714.1:440639-441580 GCF_000696795.3 Halyomorpha halys | reverse complement strand
AAAAAAAAAAAAAACAAAAAAAAAAAACATTATATTAGACAAAAATGTTATCCTTCTTTATTGTTTATTGTTTGTTGTTTATTGGAGGGAGGAAAGGAGGGAGGGAGGGAGAGAGAGAGAAATACTTTATTCATCCATGCTGCCCAAATGCATCGGGTTGCTACATTACACAGCATACTAATCAATCCGTAATCGGACATATATAAATTACATACAATTACATGGTATAATAAAATAGAAAGAAAACAGTTTTTTTTCTCACCACAGTTTCCTTTTACAATCAATTTCATTCTAAATACTAAATACAAATATTTCAATTCATTCCTTTTTTTTCTTCCCCTTTCCTGTCCCTTCAATTTCACCATTTAACAGTTTTTAATTCACCTGATTAACAATTTCACTTTCCCGAATTCACCTTCCTAGATCCTCTCTAGTGACCCGCTAAACAAATTCACTATTAGACGGCATTGTGAGATCAGACCATTAATAATAGTCACAGCAGTAGATCAGCTTACCAAAAAACAAACAAATAAATACGTTTTATCAAAACAAAACCAACACATAAATTAAAAGGAAAATATATTAAAAAGCCGGTTACAAGAAACACTTGAATGGATAAATAAGTTTACTAATAAAGAATAATAAAATTAGAAATAATAATACCAATAAAATAAAATAATTTAATGAATAAATAAGTTAAAACACACAAATCGACAGGTCCACATATTAAAATAAATGAATAAAACAATGAATAATCTCTGAGCTAATTCCCATGCAGATGATGTTGTATGATCCCCAGGGAGTCCAAAATAATATTTTCTGCTAACATCGCAAGATCCCCGATATTAACACCTAGGCCTTCTAAGAAGCTCCTTGTTCTATCTGGTATTGTTCCGCGAGATCCAAACCAGAGGCCTCTCACGGTTAACTCTCTCTCTCTC
>NW_027116714.1:437985-438954 GCF_000696795.3 Halyomorpha halys | reverse complement strand
ACCCGAAGATAAATCTTACAAATTAATTCATGAGTCTCTTCATTTCCAACTTTAGATACGCAGATAGCTAAGGAACCCTAGTCGAAGTGGGGGAACGAGAGAGGACGTACATTATGAGGAATGGAATCACGGAATCTTAGGAATTATTTGAGATGGGAAGAGAATTCTAGAAGGAGGTTCTATAGGAGGGCAATTATAAATCAATCAATTGGGATCTGGTGTTTAATGAGTGGATGGATGAACGAAGAGTGAGGAGATCAAGTATGTTTGTAGGTTTTTTGGTTTTAAGAACTTGGAATATGAAAATACCAAGGAGGTATTGACTTCGGGAGGTTGAATAGAGCCACTTCCTGAGACTTGAGAGCGCCTTGGAAACCTAAAGATAAATCTTACAAAGCAATTCATGAGTCTCTTCATTCCCAACTTTAGATACGCAGATAGCAATGGAATCGTAGTCAAAGTGAGGTAAACGAGAGAGAACGCATATTATGAGGAATGGAATCACGGAATCTTAGGAATTATTTAAGTACAGTTATGAATTTGTGTGATCTAGGAAATATGATTATTTCAGGAGAGATTGGTGGAAGGTGATTCTAAGGTTTTTTTTTTTTTATTGTAAAGTAGAATTTAATCGGGTGGCTGTCAAGGAAACGTAGAGGAGGCAATATAGGAGGCGTTTGGAACCAAAGAGAGAGGTCTTCGCTTTTCCAACATTCTGTCTCAAATTAATTTTTAACGCCCTTGTGTTAATGCTATTTATATCTTCTTGTATCTTTTAAGTATTATGCTGGGCATGGTCCGTCGCTATTATCATCGCCAAAATCTCTCTGTGTATGCAATTATATAACAGTATACATTTTAATGATTTAAAACAAAAATCTAATTTGTAAATAGATGAAATAAATTGGATGTGTCGTCACGCAAAACCGATTTTGAAATGCATTGTTTTTCTCAGAAAATTGAAAATGG
>NW_027116714.1:431847-432195 GCF_000696795.3 Halyomorpha halys | reverse complement strand
CGTATGTTGTTAGGGCTTGGGTAAGTTACGGTAGGTTGGGCTATTAGCTGTTAAGGTAAAAATTAGGCATTTTTTAAAGGTTTTAATTAGTCATTCATAGATTCACGAAAATCGATTTGAAATTCACATTTTGAATAGAAGCATTCTTTGAACTAAAATATTTTTTTGTCAGTGGACAAAAGAATAAATAAATTGTAAAACATCACTTTTTTATCCACTTTTATAAAAATGGTAATAATTCCAAGAGAGCAATTGGAAGATTTTATTCCTGTTGGGTATCACACTTAAAAGGAAACATTGAACTGGCCTGAAATAAACTCAGTATATTTTATACTTTCTTCACCAAAC
>NW_027116714.1:425969-430879 GCF_000696795.3 Halyomorpha halys | reverse complement strand
TGACTGAATGCCCAACATATAACTCCCTCAAATCTTTATATGATATACCAGCGGATCTCCATTCCACCTTGCAGGATAACAAACAAACCGTAGATGAACGTTTTGAGTTTCTCCATCATTCCAAGCCATACCATCAAATTTTATCTCAGGTCCCCTATGTTGTAATAGTTTTCACATTTCAATATAATCGTAACCATGAATCCGGGGTTCATCCCGAGCAGGGTACAGCCCAAATGTATAGCCTTTGCTATTTAGGAAATTAAGGCAATAATAACCCATACGTGGTTGATGCCTTAAATAATAATAAAAAAGAGAATAAAACCCGATACATCACCTAATTCAATAATATAGCCTAAATTATTTGTACGAAATTTTATCAGCAACCACACAATTGATCTTATTTTTGTTTAAGAAAGCCATGCACTGTATTGAAATTTTTGACCTTTTGTTAATTGAGATTCCACAATAATTACTCGAGGCAATTATCCAAATATCTGTTTATAAGTTAAAGGTTTGAGATCACAAAGACTACAAAGAGGAGTGATCTATTTGATCAGTTTATATTGGAGTTACAGCAGTAATTAAAAACTATACACAAATAAATTACAATCCAACAAAAGTGATATGTACAAATACAATTAAACAACAATAACAATGGTGAAAAAACAGCTCTCAATGTACACAGTATGCAAGTGAAAAAATTACCCTCCAGAAGGGAGGTGAACGATCTCCAAACTGTTAACACACTACCTTTCCAGGAAGCTTTAACTGTTCAATATGAACCGTTCTACGCTTTCTTGTTTTTTTTACACTTTCTATGAGGATAAGTTTATGCTCTCTAATGGGTGACCACTCTGAATGGGCCTTAGTACTTTTGCAGCTCTTTATACCTATTAGTTCCCACTTTTCGGTACACCACCATCCCGATTTTAAGCTGGCCCATCAAATCACGGACATTGATGTTGTGTCGTACCACTCTTCTGCGTTTCTCCTTCTCAATTTTGTTCCTAACTTTTAACCACATTTTTCTCTGTGCCAGGTGATGCTCTCATCCATTGCTGTATCTTGGTAATTCCTACGACGTCTCCGCAGCAAAGTCACACAAGACTGAAAAGACAGGAAACTGCAGGTTGATTTCGAATATTGCAGCACTTACTAAACAAACGGTCTAAGCTTCCCATTCATTACAGAACAAATATCTACATGCTAATTATAAGATCTATCTAGACATACGGAGATAAGCTTTGAGGCTCCACTAAATCTTCGAATTCCACTCGTATCCAATCATTACAATCCAAAACCCTTTGTAAAATCCTCAATGCTTCCAACTTTGTCACAAATAAAATCATCCATAAAGACCTTAATGTTCCATTCTGTAACCAATCTAGCCCGAACCAGAAATCAGTCCTTCCATTATAAACTCCCTAACCATCAAAACCCTCTAATAAACCACTAGATTCTAACCTTACTTCTTCTATTCGTGACAGTACTCCGAGGTGCTTGAAAAGAAGGTGCCCCCAAGAACTTCTAGTGTAGAAATATGATTAGGGTGCTACCAATAGGTAGTTTTTCTATATGCCTGTATCATTCCATTTTTATATTACATCAAATTTTCTTAATGTGTTTTTGTGTAAAAAGTTGTACATGTCAATAAATAAATAAAAAAAAAATAGTTTAATTTTTTTTTAATTGTGTTTTGTTAATTATAAATTTATTTATTGACTACTTAAATTTATATTTTAGAATTTATTACGTAAATAAGGAAGTTTATTGTGGTAGTGCGCTTACAAATACTTCGATCGGCACGTATATAACAATATTGCGGACTCAAGTTAAATTACGGCCTAGACGCAGACTTACAAGGGCAGTCTGCAGTCAGTAATGGCAAAGATTGGAGCGCAAAACTTCTTTCTCGTTTTCAGGTATGACTCACCCTGGCTGTTTCTACAGCTGAGAATGGAAGGATTATTTCTACCGACTCGACCTCGACCTTCAAGACATCCATCTCGGATGAGGTTATAATCGAAAGGTGTTATCGATATGTGCATATCGATCCCCTCCTCCCCACCCCGGCCATCAACTATAAGTGATTATTTTTTTCTGTTTATCGATCTTGATTATTTTTTTCTAATCAATTGAGAGTAGTGGACATATCTTTTGTTTGATGAATAGTTTCTTAAACTAATTTATTTAGTTTAAAATTGTTTAGTAGAAATCCAAATATTCTTTTTTTACTTCGTAATTCATTCTTATATTTTTTGTAACAACAGAACAATTCATTTTTTTTTAATGTCATTTGTTTATATTTTAATTTTATTAAGTTGTATATTATTTGGAAGGGAGTTTTTATCATTTCACTGTCTTTATTATTTCAATGAGATTATTTTCAGGTCTTCCTTTTTTTTATTTATCATCTGAACCAGCGAAAATTTACTCTGAGGAAGAGAGTAGTTTTTCAATCGCGAAAACCCCTCGCCCCAACAGATTGCACCATTTCTCAATCTAAGTGAGATGTGTTTGGAAATTGGATGCCTGTTACAGGATTAGGATAGGGGTATAGAATGGCTGTATCGTCAACAAATATTGCCAGAAACGTATCAGGAGCGGTGGGAATTTCAGCAGTGAAGAAGATGTAGAGGACGTGGCCCAAGACACAGCCTTGGGGAACCCGTGCCTCGATCGGATTTGATCTGAGACCAGATCTCTTCTCCGAAAATATTAGAGCTCCATGTTAGTAGTGAAATAAAATTTAAATAATTGTAATAAAACATTTTTTTTTATAAACCAATCTTCTCTTGTTGGATAATTTATTGACACTTTTAGAAAAAAAAAAATACGATATGATGAAATATAAATGTACATAAATAGATAAACCTTACTAAGAAAATAGTTATTTCATTGATACCATCTTGTTTAATTACAACACAGAAGTCAATAAAGAGACAAAAAAATGGAAGCATAAGAAACGAAAATAAAATAATTACCATACATACTAACGACTAAATTACATTATTTATTATGGTAAATTAAAATAGAATGTACAATTTTAATACCCTGGATTTTTTTTTTCTGTTTTTCATCATGCCAAAAAACCACTCACCAGAGTGGTGGTGTAGTTGGCACTTATGCAAGTAAGCTATTAAAAGATGTCCAGGCCCTGACGTTTTGAACGAAAAAAAAGTCTTCAGTTGAAAATATTGAACGAACGTCCTACCAGCACAGCAAGCCTACTAAGTAAAAAATATGAAATGGAAAACGAAGTCGGGTGAAAACAACCAAACACTCCCGTATCTTTAATTATAATTCTCTGTCTAACTTTAAACTAAACATATAGTTCTGGTAGGATAGTTAGAGAGTTGTTACTTTAAAAACAATTATGATATTACTTTTTTATCTTAAATGTAATTAAACTATTTCAATTTACAATAAAATAACAACATAGATAAATAAGCGGCCATAAAACCCCAAATATTATAAAAAGATTACTGAAATTCATTGTGCTTAACCTTTAGTGATTAATTCCTTATAATTTTCATACTTTTCATTATTATAATTAAATTTTGAGATTTTAATCCGTTTATAATTTGTTTTTTAAATTAATATATTTGATTAAGTAATATATTATTAATATCTTTGATATTTAAAAATTTAATAAGCCACCTTCAACAATTTTGTGCCAATTAGATCTGACTAATTGTAACCTCACCATCGGAATCGAAAGGGGAACTCCAAGTATTCAAGAAAGGAGTCACCAAGAATCTGTGCGAAGGGAGTTACTTACTGATTTCACCCCAAGACAACGGCATGTTACAGATTGAGTTAAAGGTGGCCATACGAATTCTCCTGGGTAGCTCTATTCAATAAAAACTAACTTTGACCTCTTTCTTCTTCTTCTTGTGATATGTGATGTTAGGAAGATTTAATGTCCATTGTTGTCAGTTATATGAACTGAAATTCGTTACTTTTTATTATAGCAAAATATATTTTTTCAAATTTATAAAATAAATTTACGGTTACTGATTAAAGAGGACAAGGATCTAAAGCGGGGGTAATTGTAAACTTATGTACATTTAGAATGTTCAGCTTATGTTCAAATAAATACTGAAAGGGTAGAACCCTGCACTGGTAAACTTAAGATCACATTTTGCTCTGTCATAATTTCTTATACCACCTAATCATGTTCCTCACATTAAATCGAAAAGAACGAAGTAGTAAAACCAACACGGCATTGTGGAATTGAGCTATAGAGTATTAAAAAGTTTCCAAATGTGGAAAAAAGAAAATTCAATTGAAGTTTTTACAAAAAAATAAGGACAGTATTAGTCACAACTGTCATTAAATGAGGATTTAGACATCCTAAAAAGCCACTTTAATAAATACTTCTTATTTTCTAATTATCACAATTTGTTTTGTATTATTTAAGATTTGCTATTATTTTATATCTATTTTTTTTTAAATTACTATTATAACTTACTTTTTAATAATAATTTAGTATTTTCATTAAATTATTATATTTCTATTTACAATAGTGGATTCAAAACTCTGGTATGATACCATGAGATGTATGGTCCATCCATCTAAAGATATCAATTTAATAAATCATTTAAAAATTTTCGTAATGACTTTCCTTATGATAACTAAAAAGGCATAGTCTCCGGCTTATATACCGACAGAAGACATCGGAAATAGGCTTCGAGGGGGAATTAGGCTCCAGTCCACGACGAGATACAAATAATACGAATCTCTACAATTCTGGTCTCAGGTTGAAATACTACCCTTAGGCATGGAAACAAGCTATTCCTTTACCGTTTTTGAAACTCAAGAAGACCTGTTCACAATCTGTCGATTACAGACCAACAAGCTCACATAACAAGCATAAATCTCACACAAGACTAAAAAAGACAACTGCA
>NW_027116714.1:423135-425919 GCF_000696795.3 Halyomorpha halys | reverse complement strand
TACAGCTAATTGTGTCAAAAACCTTTTAAGAGAATAGATGTTATTTCATTTTAAAACCATTATATCAAGTTATTTAAATACAGTCCACTCCATCATTACCAGCAAATAATCAGTAATTCCTTAATTTAAACCAGCTTACCAGTACAATAATTAATTTGGGTAATATCCCCCAATTTTTACTCCGGGGAATACCTAAATTAAACACTAAATGGTCTCAACTTCCAATTCATTACAAAAGACTGATCTATACAACTATAATAAGGCCTATCTGAACATACGCAGTTCAGCTTCTCCACTAAACCTTCGAATTACATTCGTATCCAATCCTTACAATCTAAAATCCTTCGTAAAATCCTCAATGCTCCTTACTTTGTTACAAATTATATTATCCATAAAGACCTTAATGTTCCTTATGTAACCGATGTAGCCCGAACCAAATATCAATCTTTCCATTAAAAACTCTTTAACCACTCAAACCCACTAGTTTCTAACCTTGCTCTTTCATTTTTGACAATCCTCCGAGGCGCCAGAAAAGAAGATGGCCTCAAGGCCTTGTTTATATCGGGCCCTGCTCGTGCTATACTGCAGGTGTCCCGAGTGTAATTTTATGATTGTAATTGATGTGTAGAAAAGGGGGGCTGAAGATTGTGAGACACTTTCTGCTCATAACAACATGCATGTATTTCTTTAATTTATAAGATTAATTCCCTGGAGGGGGAACTAGATTAGTGAGTTAGTTTGATTCTCGCAATAAATAAATTAGAATTTGTGGGGTCTCATAGACTCTATTGGCTTATCTGAGTGACGTCTTCGCCGCCGCGGTGACGTATCCTAGCTGCTTCCTGTGCAAGTTCAGCGGTTGGCAAATATGGTGAACACCATGTATCCTCGCCTGGTGTCTGAAGAGACGTCTTCGTACCTCCGTGGCTGGCCAGCGTGTCCTGGATTCTGGCGTGATGGTAGGGATAGGCCAGGTCCTAGCTTGCATGATGCTTAGACTGGGGCGGCATTGCAGTCGCATCGTCTTCGGGGTCTTCCGGTGTTCGCGGCAAGGGGGGCATCAGAAAATGAGACCCCCGACCCCGACTTTATATAAATCCAAAAAAAGAATGGAAAAATCGGATTACTTAAATCCGACAGCCTTCTGATGTAAAAATGTTTTAGGGTACTCCCAATGGGTCGTTTCCTTACATGGCTGTATTATACCATTATGATCTTATTTCAAACTTACTATATGTATAATTATGTACATTTGTAAATGTCGATAAAAAAAATTAAAAAAACTATATTACATTCTTTTTAAATTATTATTATTTTGAACTATTACAATTATTTTACCTTTTTATTCGTTTTGAAAACAGAAAGTCAGAAGTAGCACTAAAACAATTAATTGAATTCAGTCAGTAACATATGTGTATTCTGCTCGCTATTACCGTTTTTTAGTTGGAATATAACCCTCTGTTTCATATCATGGAAAACTATCCTTTCGAACCGCAAGTGAGGTATATTGTCCCACTGGAATAGGGTGAGGGGATGTGAGCTAATGAGCCTCTGATGGTAGAAGCCGCTGAAGAACCCTTCCCTGGTTTTTAGCCGACCCTCATCAGTGGTAGGATTTGAGTCCTGGGAGGAACTATGAGGCATGGGCGACAAGGCTTTCTTACTATGTATAATCAATGTCAGTATATTTATCAAATTGAATTGCATAGTATATATTGTAATATTTTTAAGCAGGTTCGTATTTCATCTTTCTCCAACGAGTACAAAGTATTTGCATTAAGTACACCATGGCTAGTGGAAATATTTTGAGTTGGATAATATTTTAAAAATAAAATTGTTATTTCTGAAGGTATTGTCTCAATTTGTCTTTTCTGAACCCTCTCTATTTACTGAATTTAAAAACATTACTCACTACATAATAATAGCATAAGCCGTATGTGGCCACACAATTTTTGGCCAGTATATTGATTAATCCTAAAATTGTTTTAAAGGGACTTACCTCAGAATCATAAATTATTTTTCATTTCAATTTCGTTTCAATAAAAACTCAAAACAGGATTTTTGAGCCAAACTCAATGTTATAGAAATTAATTAATCGAGTCAATTGAATTTTTTTTTCTAAAATCCTAGAAAATAATCGTATATTGTTATTAATTTATTTTGTTATGAAATTAATAGATTATTTTAAAGAAAATAATATCAGAGTAGCGTTTCATTAGTGTCAGATTAGTGTTTCATTGTAAAAACGTTTTTATCCAAAAGTTGTTTTTGTTTTTTAACAGAACAGACAAATGAGGAAAGGCAAAATTATTAATTAAAAAAAATATAGCAGGAATTTTGAATAGTGAAATATTAAAACATTTAAAGTTTGCTGCACTGTTGAATTAAAAAAAAAATTCATGACTAAAATTAATGCTAATAATCTTTTAGGCCAAGAAGCTATCGCAGATGAATGCTTGAAAGACACAGCTCAATACATATTGAGAATTCACCAATGAAATTTAGTAACAATATCATTAATTGATTAGGATCATGGGAAACATGTTTAAAACAGAGAATGATTAATCCCCATGTATTAGAAATGAATATAATTCAATTCTAAAAAGTTAAGAATGTTGATATCCATTTTATATTATAAACGTAGTTCGTGGCAGAGATTATATACACTAATAAATTGAAAGCAAGCAGTTAGATTGATCGTTTGAGGTCGCTAAGACTGAGGTGTTTAGGAATTCCTAAACTTTGGCAGAAATTGGTTGGATCTAATTCCGTTAACTGATGTAT
>NW_027116714.1:408160-422496 GCF_000696795.3 Halyomorpha halys | reverse complement strand
CAAACCACAGCCGTATCGATCCAAACTTCTCTATTCCCCATAACAATAGTAGCGGGTTTATCCCCCACCGAGAATTGCTATTTCCCAACCACAATTCGATTCCTTCCTTGATTCTCTCGGATACCATTTCCTTCTAGGTGCAGACCTCAACGCAAAACATCAATAATGGGGAGCTAGAATCACCAATTCCCGTGGACGATCACTCCTGTCTGCAATCAATTCCCTTCACTGCATTCTTTGTCCCAATTCTCCTACATACTGGCCAACCGATCCTAACCGTAACCCTGACCTCCAGGACTTCTTTATACACAAAGCCTTAGGCCCTCTAAACACTTCCCTTTCACGCCTTGATAACCTATCTTCAGACCATAGTCCACTAATCCTAACTATCTCCATATCCCCAAATCCTGTATTATCTCCACCCTCATTCATAAAGGGTCAGTAACCTGGAATTCCTTTCGCCGAATCTTAACAGACCAAATCGATCTTAATGTTTCCCTAAAAACCTCTGAAAATCTAGATGACGCAGTCCATTCCTTCACAAGCCTTATCCAACAAGCTGTCTGGTCTGCCTCCTCACCCTATAATGTCCCAAGTAAACGCAAGACAAATCCTCTACCACAACATCTCAAAGACCTCATTCAACCCAAGCGCCAGTGCAGAACATTATGGCAACACACAAGACATCCTTCTGATCGTCGCTCATACAACCATTACTGTAAACTAGTAACGAGAGAATTGTTCAACCATCTATCCGAGTCCTTCCATTTCTAACTCTCTTCCCTTTCTACTCACGACAATTCCTTCTGGGACATGACCAAAAGAATCCTAAAATCCAAACATATTTCCCACCCCTCCGACGAAATGATAACACATGGGCAGCATTCGACGAAGATAAAGTCGAAGAACTAGCCATTCACTCCTCATCCTGAACTTCATACTGTCCTAACTGAAACAATTAAAGAATATCTATCGTCACTAATCCCACATTCCTTACCTCCTAGAGCAGTCACCCCTTCTGAGGTCAAATATCAACTAAGGATGCTAACTCCTCGTAAATCTCCTGGGTATGATCTTCTGACTCCTCAAATCCTTCGCCAACTTCCTACCAAAGCTATAATATTCCTTACTTATGTCTACAATTATATTCTAAGGACAACCCACTTTCCTATCCTTTGGAAACATTCCATTATAATTATCTTTTCGAAACCAGGAAAACCTCCTAATAATCCTGCTTCCTATAGACCTATCAGCCTACTTTCAATCCTCTCAACAATTTTTGAAAAAATCCTCCTAAAAAATCATATCCATAGTTAAATCTCAGAGTTTTCCCGCACATCAATTTGGATTCCGCCCAAGGCACACCACAGTTCAACAAGGCTTTAGAGTCGTTGACTATATCTCTTCAGCTCTTGAAAAGAAACAATACTGCTCGGGTGCCTTTTTGGACATAGCGCAAGGTTTTTTACCGGGTATGGCCCGGATTGCTTTTCAAGCTCAAATCCATATTACCCCAAACCATATACCTTACCCTCCGCTCCTACCTCTCAGATCGCGCTTTTCGAGTTCGCAGTGCTTCTGAGTACTCAAATATCTACCACATCGAGCATGAGTTCCCCAAGGCAGTGTCCTGGGCCCTGTCCTCTATATACTTTTAACTGCTGACATTTCCATGACTCCAGACACGTTTATGGCAACATTTGCCGATGACACAGCTATCCTATCCTCCCATTCCGATCCTGTAACAGCCTCATCCAATCTCCAAACACACCTCATTCGGATTGAGCAATGGTGAAACCAATGGCAGAAAAAAGTCAATGAATCGAAATGCACCCATGTGACTTTCACTATCCGTCGCAGCTTCTGTCAACCTGTTACGCTTAATAATATTCCTCTACCCTGATACGACACAGTGCGATACCTCGGATTCATTTTAAACAAAAGACTCACCTGGAACCAACATACTAGACTTAAAAGACAAGAACTCAACAGACCATTCAGCCAACTATACCGACTGCTCAGTCGGACCTCTCATATCTCACTTGAAAAGAAACTACTAATTTATAAGACTATACTCCGGCCTACTTGAACTTTGGGGAACAGCTAAACTGTCAAACATCAAACGTATCCAATCCTTTCAATCCAAAATCCTTAGAACCATAGTTAATGCACCCTATTACGTTTCCAACAGAACACCACTCCATGACCTACATATCCCTTTTGTCCTAGACCTCATACCAACCAAATTCTGAAAATTCCATATAAACCTTTCCAACCATCCTAATTCTTTGGTTCAAACCTTATATAGTTCCACCCATCCCTACAGCCCACCTAGAAGGTTGAAACGGCAGTGGCCAAGAGACTTATTAAAATAAAGATGGATAATTGGAGTTCTGGCAATGGTCAGATTCTCCATGGAGCTGACTGAGTTGGTCAGTCTCCACTGGCTCACTACCAGTGATGCGGCGAGATGGATGCGCTGGGATCTTTCGAGCTCTGCTCTACCCCTCACACGTGGATGGAGGATAAAGTGGGCTCAGGGATCCTCAGGTCGATTGTGTAAACTTGGTTTATTAGAGTGTAAATTTGACAAGAGATTTTTTTTTCATACACATAGTGTGATTATGTTCATTTTGTTTATTCTTCTGTTTGTATATATTTTAAGAGAGATTTTTTTTTTCATTCATTTATTTATTTTATTTTAGTATGTATGAGATCATTCATCACTATTACCTATTACCCACAACTGTGTGGCAGATTGTAATATCTATCAATAAATAAAAGTATTTAATAAACTAAAAACAAATTTGAATGGTTTTAAATTATAGATAATGTAGCCACCTGCAGAAGAAAAAATTGCATTCTGACGCAGATAGAGTACTGCACCTTGTAGAGGAAACTCTACCAGAGAGGTAAGCCGCAGCATACCTGCACCTCTCAAGAGCCAGCGGTCTTTGTGGTTGTTCAGTCTCACCGCTGTTCCAGCCAGATCAGTGTCTCATGCCTTAATTAATAATTATTTTGCACTTGCTTTAATTATCTAGGCTAAATAATTATAGTCCATTATAGTCGTTAGTACTAATAAATAAAGTTTTTACCTTCTCATGTGTTTGCGGGTTAAAAAGTAAAGGGCACGAGCGAAAAAACTCACGGGTTTAATTGAAAGACTAACTTAATTGCTCCACTATACAATGTTTACATTAATGAGATGGAATGAAGCCTGATATCATACTCTTGATATCACATATATAAATAATGTTTATTAAAAACTTTGAAAAGTTGATATAAGAACTAAGAATTATTATTATTACAAATTATTAATTGAATTAGTTATACTTAGATTGTTAACACAAGTTAAGCTTAAAGTGATATGTACTTACACTACAATGCGAATCCCATTTCTAATGCTTATTTCATAAGGCTTATAAAAGAAATTAATGTGAATTTACAAAAGAATAATGAAATTAAAATTAAAACCTTAAGAAGAAGTAAATTCTATTAAAAATAATATACATAAATTAGAAGAAAAAACTTCACGTTTACAACGAGAAATAAAAATACTGAAGCCGGAACTAATAAAAAATTGTGTAATTATTCACAACATCCCCTTCTCTCTTAGAAAACGAGAACGTTTTAGAAAAAGTTCAATTTTCTTAGTGAGTCAATTTTAAGCAACCTAATTTACACAATCAATAATTTTAATTGGAAATTCGACTCGTTAGCTCAATATAAATAGTTTTATCATTATTTGAGTTCTTTGACCGCACCGGACCATCTTCATTTTCTAATAATTGTAATTGGTTGGGTAAATAACCAGCATTAATGTCATTTAATAACAATAACATAACATTTTATGATGGAAAAATGCACAGATTAAATTTTACAAAAATACTTAATTGCCTAAGGGTTTACCAATGAAGTTATTTATTTATCAATAAATAACCAAATATTTTAGAATTTTTATAGGAACCCTAAGAAAACGTCTGTCAATAAAATACTTTTCATCTAAGGAGCTCGTAATTTTGATCAAACCTAGTGAACAAGATCTTTGGAGAATCAAATTTTTCATTAAAACTTGTCTTC
The DNA here is from genome assembly GCF_000696795.3 of Halyomorpha halys. Classification (NCBI taxonomy): domain Eukaryota; kingdom Metazoa; phylum Arthropoda; class Insecta; order Hemiptera; family Pentatomidae; genus Halyomorpha; species Halyomorpha halys. The sequence goes on along the minus strand of NW_027116714.1, from coordinate 418,413 downwards.
ATAATTGAGAATTCAAATTCTCGTAAGAATCCGTCATCCATCATATCCTGATGAGGAACTCTCATGATTACAGACTCTGAATTATGACGAATAATTTTCATGGGAGTATTCTCTAAAGATGTCGTTGATTTCGTTTAATCGAAATTAAGGGCTGCTTAGATGAAAAATTTCAATAACCATAAACAATAGTTGGTCGTTTTTTTTTGTGTGTTTTTTTTATACGGCGTATGGACATATTGGAACTGAAAAAAACACCCGTAAATAATATTTATAAACTTTACTCTTCTAGATAAATCCTTCGTTTAAAAAAATCTCTTCATATTAGCCGCTTTTAAAATCCGCTTTGGATGTTTTAAAAACTAAAATTCTTAAAAAAAAAACTTAAACGGTTTTTTGATTATTATTTCCTATTCAACAAATAGTTTGATATTTTTGGTGAATTCGAGAACTCTATTGAAATGTAATTAACACCTAAATTAATTACCTTAATTTTTTATTAATTTATTTTCAAGATAGTGTATTAGCTGCAGAGATTATTAGTTACTTTAAGTAAAATTGCAACTGAATCGCAAGGTTTGTCACCAACTGCTGACCGTATCACTAAAAATAGAACATTTCGAATTTCTACTTGCATATTTGAGTAAAATCAAAATACAGGGTTATTAATGAAAAGTATATTTTTTATGAAGTATAAAATATATTTTATATAAAATTGCTAGAATTATCTTCATTTCTGATATGAGTCTTTAAGTAGAATTTATGGGCCTTAATTACTGAATATGAATATTTTTAGAAAATTAAATCATAGTTAGATTTTCATTTAGTATACTTTAAAACATGATTTAAATTTTAATCAAATTAAAAAAAAAATTCACCCACATACATTTTTTCTCATCCACAATGGGGCATTCATGTGGCCATGGCAGTTCTAGCTGGACAAAATTACTTTATTATCGGTTTTCATGTTTTTAACGCTGCTCGATTTTTTTTAAATTTATAAAACGATGTTGTCTTTTTAGATACAGTATTAATTTTGCAAATAAAAGTATATCCTTAAAATTTCGCTTAAGTAAACTAAAATAATGCCTAAAATTTAAAATAGAAATATAACACAATAATTCCCAACTTTTCTTACACAATGGGTTTGAAATAGTTTTTGTATTTTCACTATTGTTCTAAAATCATTAGATCTCAGAGCAATGAGGTCATTGGACCTTAGAGAACTCGTATAATAAACTTATTATTATATTCTAATGGCTACTGGTTTTATTGAATTTGCTTAGGTTTTATTTTTTTCTCTCCTATTGTATGTCCTTTAACAAAAATAAACTTTGTTAAATTTTAGTTTCGTTTTATTTATTTATCTTTAAGCTATCAAAATTTGAAAAAAATGAATAAGTCGCATTGAGTTTCAATTGGATGAAGCAGGAAAGCTGTGTGAGTGGACATACCAGGTTTTCTTTTTTTTTTTGTCAAATCGGAACATGATATAGCAAATTTACCATACGTATAGAAATGTTGTGTAGTTAGAAACAGACTGACAAACAAAAAACATAATTTTTTCTCTGAAAATGAAAAAAAAAAATTAAATATTGCAGTGTACCAGTTTTAGAAAAAGAAGTTCATTTCTATATTATTATTGTTATTAATACGTATTATCATACTTTACTAAAAGTCCCAGGCTCAAAGTATTTAATAAAGTTTAATAATAATTTGTTATATATTTCTACAAGAAATTCTTTAACAAATGTAGTTGATATATGTCTGTTATAATAGTATAATTTTACTTAAACTTATCTATATGAAATATATAGTAAGGGGATTTTTATCCTGAATTATAAGAAATTAGCTGTTTTGAAATGTACAATGGTTTATTTCATCTCAAGGTGGTAAGTAAAATTTGTGTAATACCTCAACTAGATTTTTTAGTTATGCATTTCAGCCGGTTCATACTAAATTCCGGTTCATGTTAAATGTTATAATTACTACTCAATGGTGAATTATTTCTTTTTATTTAAAATTAAAAAAAATTTCATTAGAAGAGAGAACATATATGAGGGAATAAATTTAATTAATAAAATAAAACTTAAATCATCAATAATTAATATGAATCCATACAATAAAAAAAATCCAGTAAACGGTTGTTCTGTCTGATTTTTTTTTCTAAAGATCAGCCAAACTCCTTTTAGTCATTGAAAGGATGGACAGAAAGTTTAACGAGACTTCTGGAGGAGAGGTGAGTGTCCTCAGCATTTGACCTCTGAAAGAAACTGATCAAGTGTTTTATTTTTTTTATCTCCTGAAAAATAGACGTCTGCGCGTCCTTTCATTTATAAAATCTTATAGTCCTGTGTAATGCCACCCTCGTTATTAATATTCAGTTATTCGCCAGATCATGTAAGTATGAATTTACTGAATATTTTGTTTCAATGAATTATTTTTCTTTAATTTGTTTCCGAGAAAATAATATATAAGACCTAGATTACTACTAAACCAGCATACCTTATTTTTTTATTACGGTGAAATGGAAATATTAGTTAGCATGATGGTAAATGCAACAGGCCTTGAATTATAGGGTATGAGAATTATTTAAAATATTATTGTTATAAAAAAATAATTTAATAAGTCATGGGCCTCTTGAGTCGTGCTTACGATAATTATAGTACTCATACATAGTAAAGTAACTGAGGAAATATATTTGCTTGTCTAGAGTTAAGTTTTTGCGATCCGTTATTAAAATTAAATTTGAGAAAGGAAATTTAAGATAAATAATGAGAAATCCCCTCTATTTTTGGCACATGCTCAGTTACCTCTGAAACACGGTGGTCTGAAACTGTAATGCTAAGAGATAACACATAAAATATGAACTTCAGAATTATATAAATTGTCATGTAGTTAAACATATTCAAACATGTCGAATATGTCAAATGTAATACACAAAATATTAATATAAAAGGTATTAATCTAAATTCCTAACAAATTTAGATAACTATTAGAAGAATACACAAACTTTTAAAATTGTTTTTTTTTCTGATATATTAGACTTTAGGGAATGAAAAGTTATTTGGCTTAGTAACGAAGAAATTCTTTTAAAGGTATTTAGCACTGAACCGACAGGTAAAATTCAGAGAGATAGGTCAAAGCATAAGTGGAAAGAATTTTTATGTAGGCATAAACGTGATAAATGCATCAGCGAGGCTTTTTCGTTTGAAGTAACAATTTAAGACATTAGTGGATCAAAGTGTTTTTGTGATATTTTAGGAAGAAAGGAAATACTTGCTTGAAAAAATTTAACACATCAACATATCATTTTTTATAATTTATCTAAACATTATATTATAGGCAAATTAAAAATATAGTTTTGCAGGATAAAACAAGGAAAAAACACATTATTAATTTAATTTTTTTCCAGATCATACTATTGTGACATAACAGAGCATTTGTTCACTTATTTCCTTAATTTTCTCTGCATTAAATATTCCTTTTTGTTTTCGTTTTATTAAAATTCCTATGTATAAGTTATGATAATTTTTCTCTGTTACACCATATTCTATGTTAGCGGAAGTATTGTAAACGTTTTTAGTATTATTTTTGTCTACTTCCCCTTATGAAAGCATAGATTTTAAGAACCCGTCTTTTTGATCCACACCTTTGTTAATTTCTTTTCTTTTTTTTATATCTTTAAAAAAAAAATTATTACAGTTTTATATTATCAGACTTAATTTTAGAATGAGAATTGGTATATTTTACAGTAAACTACTACCCTCTAATTACACCTCTCTGAGTGAAATTGGAGCTAGAGAGTAGATGTACTTTGATGAACAATATAAGTTTGATGTATTTTGATTATGAATTTAAAGTTTGATATATATACATATATAGGGAATTGAGCTCTGGAGCTCCACCAAACCATCAAATTCTTCTCGCATCCAATCGTTACAATCCAAAATCCTACGTAAAATCCTTGATGCTGCTTATTACGTCACAAATAAACTCATTCATAAAGACCTTAACATCCCATTCGTTGTAGATTTGACCCAAAACAGATATGCCTCTTTTTATTCCAAACTCCTTAAACATCCTAACCCATTAATTCTTAATCTGTCATCCTTAACAATCCTTGATAATCCCCCGAGGCGTCTGAAAAGAAGATGGCCACGGGACCTTCTAATTTAAATTAATGTTTGAAGTACCACCAATGGGTGGTTCCTTCCCAAGAATTTCAAGTGTATATGAAACATACTACATATTTACCTATTGTATTATTTTGTACAGTTGTAAATTACAATAAATAAAATAAATAAATAATTAAAAAAAAAGTTTGATATATAGAGTATGATAAATTTAGAAGTTGATGTATATATATAGTTTATTAAAATTAAAAATAAATAATGTATAGATTTACAACCCATGAAGGGCCTGAAGTGCAGTACTTTGTAAGGACTGCAACTGTTACTAGAGCAACAGTTGTACAAGGAGGCGATTTGGTGAGAATCACGCTCAACCACTATTTTTTTTACTCAATTAAGGAATGTACCCAATTTATGAGGCTGGGTGGACCCCGTAGGGCTCTCGAGCCCTCACTGTTGGTTGACTCACGGCTCAAAGTAAAACAGAATATAATTATCTGCCACAGCCGGATTCGAAACCGTTCCTTGGTGTTAGTTGCACAGTGCCTCACTACTGGGCTACCCACATTTATAATATTTTAATATAACATATTTATTATATTAAAAAATATTATATTACACTATCAATTATTTTTAAATTGTGTACCCAATGGCTGCGAAAACTAAATTAAGTAGACCATATTTAAATCGTAGAGAGCCTATACATCCTTATATCAAGGTGTAATACAAGTGTTTGGATCGAAATCTCTACAAAGTTAGTAGAATATAGGGCCTAATTCGAAAGAGTTGCGTGATCAAGAAGTTGAAGCTCTATAATTTTCAGTTAAGGACGTACAACTAATTATGTTGCAAAGATTGCGTGGTCCTTTTCTATCCACAAGCCTTTGATAATGGAAAATAATAAAAGAAAAATAGGAACTCTTGTTTGAATTTATTTAGTGAAAGTTAAATTTTATATATCGCGTTAAAATTCGTAAAACATATATTTTGCAGATTCTTTTTAGTTTGTTCTTGTATTTCAACCGAAGTCATTTATTTGATTAGTATTTGTGAAGCTTATAATGAAAATGGTGAAAGGTGGTAGAAGTAAGTTGGTTGATGTAAATCGGTAATAATAGTGGTGGATACCGTTGAGTGTAGATGTAATTAAGGAAAAGTTGCTTGATGGATATATCCATCAATTATATATTGTTATTTTATATAATGAAAACTGTTAGTTTTTATTTGTGCTGAAGTTGTGGCATAAGTTGTTGGTCTGAATATGTACTGAGCTAATATTAAAAATGAAGAATAAATATTGATATACTAGAAAGAAAAATATGAATCAATTGGTAGCATATTGAAATGTTGTACAGTGCATTATTATTAAACCATAAATTTAAGATAAAGATATAAAGTGGGGTATAGTAATAAGGAGAGGCATAATAAAAAAAGGAAATGATTTAGACACTTACTGATTACTAAATAAATAGGACACAATCACTGATGTGAGTCGTGGACTGTAATAATCTCCAAACAAAAAATGTTTTACATAAAAAAATTTACAAACAGTTACGAAATAAAAGTATAGTTATAAATAAAAATGATTGACCGTAACGGTGTAAGGAGATGGTGGGAGATATAGTCAAACAAGAACAATAAATAGTTTTCAATTATTTATATGCCGAAGTTTCGACCAATTTTGCAGTACTAAAAATATAAAAACAACCCGAAATATATGAGTGAAAAGTTAAATTAAAATAAACATTTTTTTTTTGTTTTTCATTTGTATATAAGTGTTCATATATATTTATATAATTGTAATACCTTAGTTTACTATATTGTCATCTTATTATCTTTCTCAACATGACTTTAGACCTTTACCATATGCCCTCTAGACTATACCTCACCTATCTATATCTACTTCACTTATCTGTTATACCTTGTACATCTACCTTTTTTCCATAATTAAAACTAGTTTTAATGAGAAGTCTCCTACAATTTATGTGCCTAGATCTATATTGAGAACTTATATCACACCTGGTTATATTTATTAGCAACGTGTCTCCAATCTACTTGTATATATATTTCCTCACATTGTTAAAATTAATATTTCGTTATTTTTAGTTTGTCTATATACTTTATAAACTGAACGAGTATTTTGAAATATTTCCTATTCTTAATGTTTTCTTTTTTTTTTCTTTTCTAACGTTGTACCAAGACTCCCGTTGGAGTCCTACACTGCATACTTAATGTTCTGTTAATTCTAAAATATTTGTATTTTGTTTTCTCATTTAACCCTGACGAAACCCTGCTAAGTGGGACGAAACGTTGGTTAACAATAAATTATATTCTATTACTATTTTGATATTTTCATTGACCACCACCTGGAATATCTTCCTCCGATCTATATTTTTTTTCTCAAACTTTTTTTCTTCTTTAAGATTGTTATTTTTGAAGGAAGTGCTGAAATGACTGACCCTTAACAGGGTCAGGAGCAGATGGTTTTCCACCTAACACTGAAGATGATTTCGATAAAAAAATAATTACATGTTATTTTTTAGAGACAAAACTACACTGGCAAAGACCCAATTAAAGCTTTATTTTTCATTTATGTTCTAGCTTGTATAATTACTAACTATTATGCTAGATAATGGTAGACTCTAGACACGAGTTGTTTTCATAAGCAAACAAATTATTCTTGACTTAAATGGAATTCATGTAAACATTGCACAAAAAAAAACAAAAAAAACACCTTTGTTCAATACAGATTACTGCTCATTTCTTTTTACCAGGCATATCATCACTTTATACGGTTAAACACTTACAAAAACGAAAAAAAGGTGGACTGGCTTCTTAAAATGAATATGAATTATAATTTTTGTCAAAATATATAAATCTACAAATAGTAAACATTCCAAAACTAAACATTTCTGACTTTTAAAATATTCATATAATTATAATTATTTACAAAGTATGAACAAATTGGTGTTTAGAGAAAGTAAAATTTCATGTAAGATAATAATGGATATAAAATATTATTCTGTAGTGGTTCAGATCACTGCCAGGCAACGTACCACTTCACTAGTTTTACTTGACTTATGTAGTTATACAACCTTATGTTCGAACCTCATCGTTATCATAATACTAAAGAAATTCATTTTTTTGTTTTATTACATTATTGAATTATTTATACATGTTTTCAGTACAAATCAGTGCTGGAGTACCTCAATGTAGTACATTGGGTCTTATTCTTTTCAATACATTTTGCTTGGAAACACTAATGGTGATATATAATGATGACTCACAATCAGTCATTCTATCATATAACAAAGATGTTACTAAGGCATTTCAAGTTACCCAAGAGTACGTTGATGGCATTGTTTGCTCGACTGTCGAAGAGTTTTTTTTGTCACATTTTCACTATTTACTCATGTGTTGAAATGTTCTTAAAAAAACATTCTGATATAGTACGTTATAAAGGTCCCTTCTTGGATAAAATACTAAAATAAGCCAGCTTCATAGTACTTGAATGAAGAGGACTTCTTTCAAGAGCAACGTTAGGGACTTTACAGATTACTTACACATTATTTATAAAACCACTTTAGTCATACGAAATCGAGTTTTTGAGAGAAGCATAAAAGTCAAATATAAAAATGAATCAAGTTATTTAATGTAGAGTTCTTATAATTGTTGACGCCCCTTTTTACATATTTAACCGGACATTACACATTGGATTTTAAATTTTCTTATTTCTTAAAAAGATATCGAAGTATTTAAAATATTTTTAAATATATTACGATATTTGTTTCCTTCTTACAAACAAAAAGAGTTTATTTTTCTATAAAATATATTATGTTAGTTTTGTTATAATAGTAACGCAGACATTGGAGATCAAAGTTTATATAAATATAATAAAATATTAAAGTAATGAAAACAAATAAAAAGGTAAAACAAGCTCCTCCCAGCACCAGTTTCAGTTACAAAAAGTTCGCCCTGCCAAACTTAGAGAATGGAAGATAAGTAACTTGACCATTGCTGTAGAGCAGATCATTATATTTACTTATATCGTAAAACATTATTGTATATTAAACATGATAATTCGTTTTTCCTAACCCTTATTTCTTTCTGTCTACTTGATTTATCTAGTCTCATCCTTAGCCTCAAGACACCCCGAGGCTTCATCTCTTCATAGTACTATTATAGAATTGAAGTTACATTTCCCCACTCGTGGCATCTTGCCCTGCGCTTCCTTAAGCCTCACCTCTTTGCTCAGTGCTGTTAGAGCTCACGATTAGTCCCTAAAACACTACAGGAATTCCAGTTTGATTCCTCCTTACTCTCTCTCTTTCTCTCTTCCAATGATGATTACCTCTTCCCAAACATGCTTTGCCGAAGGCTATGGAATCTCAAGCAGTGAGCTACATACCGACCAGGTAGTACTAAAACTACACCAGCAACAATTCCTTTTATTAGCATACTACTTTAATAAAAAAAATAAGCGTTTAAATTATTAATTTAATAGTGTATTAATTGAAATTTACAACTATACATAAAATACAACAAGTAAATTTGAAGTAAGATGTTAATGGTATGATGGAAAAACTACCCATTGGTAGCACTCTAAAAACATTTTTACAATACAAGGTCTCGAGGCCATATTCTTTTCATGATGTTTTTTAAAAATATATATACCAATTAATTTAATAAAAATCATAAATTTATGATGTTTTGTTAAAAGTTAGTATTATATGTTTTGAGCATAAACAAGTACCTAGAGGTAAAATAATACACAAAACAAAAACATTCTTGAAATCTAGAGTTTAGAATAAAACGGATTAGGATGAGCAGTGTTCTACTATAGGTTTGTTAGTGAAGATTTATGTTGTTTTTAGCAGAAGGAAAATTTCAACGTGGTCGTGACAAAACCATTAATCCTCCTCAAAAATAATAAGAATTTCCTGGATCGCCGAAGGGTGTCACTAGCTGAAGAGGAAAACTGGCTTTAATTTCCTTTAGGCCGGGAGATAATTGATGCCAGAGGAAAAAAAAAAAAAGGACAAAGGAAACAAGAAGCGAGGTATTATGGAAATAAAAAGGTCCAGAGGGTCTCGGAGCCTAAAATAAATTACCCAGCGATTATAAAATGGGTTATTGTTTCTTCTCCACAGAAGGGGGCGCTACAATTAAAAGTTCCTACTTTACTGCTTAGCCACCTTATTTATAGCTCTTGGATAATCCAGTATTAAATAACCGTTCGGTATTGTCTGCTTTGGCATTTTATCCGGGTATAGTACTAATGTTATCCTTTTTTTCCATTTTCTGAACAGTCACGACTTAAAAAAAAAAAAATAGATTTATCAAATGGTTTATTTTTTTTTTTAAAATGGTTTGTTGTTTGATAATATCTGCATGTTTTACGCTTCGACACAAATCCTTTATGCACATAATATCTGAATTCTCTGTATGAATATTAATATATAAATTTTATAATTTAATATTTTTGTTAAGTGATTGTTTGAGAGTGGTTATTATCAGAGATGGGCAAAAATTAGCTATAGATAAAATTTCCATGGATACGATCCTTATTCATGAATGAACCATTAGTATATAAATATCGTATCTGTATATAAATATCACAGGAAATGAGATGGCCCACAAAGCTGCTAGAGAAGCGCTAGTCCTCCCAGGTAGAACCGCAGAAATCTTAACTGCACAGGAACTTGCTTGCCCTTTAAAGGAATGTATAAATAAAATATGGCAGGCAATGCGGGATGAAAGTCCACTCAGTAAGTTGAAATCTATAAAGAAAGATTTGAAGTCCTGGATTACATCAACCCGAAGTAGACGTCGCGAAGAAGTGGTGATCACCCGACTCATAATAGGAGTGACCCCTCCAAGATGTTCGAAATGCCATAGTAATCTGACCGTCAAACACATTTTTGAAGAACGTAATCACTACAAATTAAATCTGAACCAGTTAAGGATACCAACGAATTACTAAATAATTCAAAAACACTATCCAAAATTATAGTCTCAAAACATTTATTTCATTCACACGTCCAACGTTTCGGCCAATTCGGCCATCTTCAGGGACAATCTATTACAAAAGTTTCCATTATTTATATGATCCTACAATCAATT
>NW_027116714.1:407354-408110 GCF_000696795.3 Halyomorpha halys | reverse complement strand
TATACATCATATCTGTATATAATTATCACAGGAAATGAGATGCCGGACAAAGCTGCTAGAGAAGCGCTAGTCCTCCCAGGTAGAACCGCAGAAATCTTAACTGCACAGGAACTTGCTTGCCCTTTAAAGAAATGTATAAATAAAATATGGCAGGCAATGCGGGATCAAAGTCCACCCAGTAAGTTGAAGTCTATAAAGAAAGATTTGAAGTCCTGTACCCGAAGTAGACGTCGCGAAGAAGCAGTTGTCACCCGACTCATAACAGGAGTGGCCCCTCCAAAATGTTCGAAATGCCATAGTAATCTGACCGTCAAACACATTTTTGAAGAATGTAATCACTACAAATTAAATCTGAACCAGTTAAGGATACCTACAAATGTTCCAATAGCGTTGAGAAACGACGAATCCGTAAAGGAAGAGTCATTAATATCATCTATAAGACTAACTTAATAATCAGCCTTTAATTATTATCATTATCTATTTATCTTGCCTTATTTTTAAAACTAGAATAGTTACATATCTGCTTTTTGTCATCCTTTCTCCATCTTTTCCACTATCGTTACGATTATTAAACAAATTATAATTTCCTAGCTAGATAATATTTCAAATCTCATGGAATTGAGTCCCACTGGTGCGAATCAGTACACCATACCAAAGCTATGACTATGGAACAACTAGGCCTTAGCAAAACCAACAACCAACGGGCGTTGATGACCAGGCAAAAATAGATTTATCAAATGGTTTATTTTTTTTTTA
>NW_027116714.1:396501-407164 GCF_000696795.3 Halyomorpha halys | reverse complement strand
TAATTACTTCTTTTAGAATTTTTTTATTACGTATAACAGATTTCCTGGTTTAAATCTTATTCAAAAGGCCATTCCTTTTTAAGAAAACCAAAACCATTTCTACGTTCTTCTGGTCATCATTCAGAGCATCCAGTACACTCGGTTCTACTTGCAATCTACTCAAGTTCGCAGAATAAAAATGACATTTCTCAAATATGTGACTGATCGTAAGTACACTGTTGCAGTATTGACATTTTGGCGGTGGTTGTATACTGATCAGATATGTATGAGTTAAACTTGTATGACCTATTCTCAATCTGGCAATAGCTACCTCCTCCCTGCGATTGGAACGATTTGATGTGGTCCATGGTTTAATAGTTTTTAATTTGCTTGACGGGCTTTCATTCCACATGGCGTGCTAACTAGATATTTCATTTTTCATCGAAAGACTTATTTCTTGGAGTGTCAGAATGGCCGCGCCCTGACCTGGAAGAGGTCATTCCTGCTTTTTTAGCTGGAATGTCCGCTAGTTCATTTCCAGCGATCCCCACATGACCCGGCACCCATATAAAGAAAACAGTTTTTCCCAAGTTTTCAAGCATGTTGGTATAATTTTGAATTTTTATGATTGCCGGGTGTTTCAGGCAAATGATCTTCATGGCTTTTAGTGAACTTAAAGAGTCGGTAATAATAACTATGTTAGTATTCATCACTGTCATGGAGAAGTGGAATTGTAGTTAGTTGTGTTATTACTAATATATTAAGCTTAGGAGTAAGTTAGGTCCAACTTGCTAATATCAGGAACTTTATTTATTGATGCCGTTTAATGAGGTAGACTAGAGGCCTTGTAATATCACGATACGGCTTATAGAAAGGAAAAAGTAACCATATAATGAACCTATACCTATATAATTATATTGCTGTAGCAACTTTAGAAGCGTGACTGATAATCCATAAAGTGCTATTTAGAAACTGTAATAAGTTCGAAATTGAGTGAAAAAATTCTATAAGATCCCAACTAACAATGTAAGAATATTTAGTATATCCATATGTTTTTTTTTTGTTTCGTTTTTTTAAAGAATTTTATACTTGTATCGGTACACGTGAGGATCAAGTAGATGAAGTCGTATTTTTCCAAACTTTCCTCATACGTATCAAATTAGAATGACCTTTCTTCAGCTCTAAAAAAAAGTTATTAAATATTGGACAAAAGTTTAGACAAGCACAAACAATAAAGGTAGAGAGAAAAGGTTGAAATAAACTAAATCAGGATTGGCTCCACGCGACTTCCGTATTTTTGGTTAAAAAGAACATGATTAAACATGCCATGCCCAGCTGACTATCGACTCTATTTTGGTAGACTTCCTTCTATTTTACATGTATTTCCATAATTGAAAAATTATTTAACCTTTGAGATATTAATTCATGTCACAAAAAGAGAAAACAAAATTAAATTATAAAAATCAGGTTAACGAAATTTTTTAATTTATTTTATTTTATTTTTATACCAGATCAGCCTGGTGGGCCTTACCTGGTTGATATAACTTATATTATATATTGCTATGTATCGGTCTTTTGACAATCCTGGGTATTATTAAGGTGTTTCGTCATCTGCCCCTATACCTGGTCAGAGTATCCTTCTGCGAAGTTTTTAGCGTCCCCGGATATTAAAACATCTGTATTAAGTTTGGCACATTACTAGAGGCCCCTGAGAAAATTAGATTGGCTAACCTTTAAGTGTTCTAACAAAAATGACAGTTTGACGAGGGATCGGAATCAAATTAAGCACCTGCAGGCCTTTCCTGGACATGTCAAACTTTTTTACACATTCTCGGCCCTGAGGAGGGGGACGCCCAATCAGAGAGGAGATTTAAAAATAAGGTAACACTCCAAAAGGGAAGTGGGAGAAAAATACACAGAAAATCTAGAAGAGCCAGACGAACACACTCAACAGGATGGCTTACACGGGGAGGACCACGGTCAGGAGGCAGGCATAGAAGATGCACTTCGACCAGACGAAGTCGTGAGAAGGAACACGAGACCTTGACTACCCTTATGAAACAGAAGACACCTACGGCACTACATCCCACGGCATCAGCAGCTCTACGTATAAATTAACTAATAACTAATCATGTAATAATCTATATTTTATGGCAACCTTTATCTGAATCATTTGAATCATTTAAACATAATAACAAATTGTAAATAAATACTTAGTTTCTTTATGTAGTTTATATACTATTATATATCCCAATATACCACTCTTTATTATACTATATAATTAAGGGTAAACACATTTTATAAATATATAGGTATTTAATAGGTAAACTGGTAAACACACTAACAGCCTTTGGAAAGGAATCCAATTATAATAATAGTTTTTTTAACTTATTTTGGATAATTGCCTTCAGTGATTATCCTGGCATCCCGAATAAATCTCTATAGATACATAGCAATATATTTTTTAACAGTTGATGATGAGGGGGTATAGTCATACAAATGACACCCCTAACTATATAAAATGTTCTTATTAAAAGAAAAAAAATAATAATAAAATAAATAGATAAGAATAATGGTTCTTAATAAAAGAGGAAAGTAAAATTAATAATAAAAAATAATGATATTGGTACATTTAAATAAAACATATAATTGTCTTCTGATAGTAAAAAGAAACAAGTTAATTTGAAAAAGGGAAGAGAGAAGAAAAGAGAGAGAGAGAAAAAAAAATAATGAATAAATAAAATGAATAATAATAATAAGTATATAGAGTTAGTGTGACTATGAATTAATTTTATATTTATTAAAAATTTATAAAAGAATGTCTTGCAGCAGTCTGGGCTTCAGTCTTCGGGTTGAGGTTGGGTTTCCGAGGTTGTAGGTCACTGCTCCTTTAACTGTCGGCAACTGGGAGTGGAACTTCATGAACCGTTTTTGATATAATCCTCTATTGACTCCATTTGTTATTCGCGATGCAATTGGCTATTTCTAATGAGCCAAGGAGCATTAACTGCGATTCTTTAACGAAATATAATATATAATAAATAAATTGAAGGCAACGCGTAACTTGAATCTTACAAATATCTTTATTATATATATTTTATTGTTTAACCAGGTTTATTGATTGTTATTTCCTTATTATTTATGATTATTTTCCTACTGTTTAAAACTAAAAATATGAAAAAAATAAAATTCAAATGACATCACTGTAAAGGGTATTTGCACATTTGCACACATCATGTTGAAGAACAGAATTTTATTATTTTTTTTTTTTAATAAGGCAATCCACAGCGAAGGTGATATTTGCCTAGCTATCTACAGGTGACCAACCTATTATAACCATGGGGGAGGGGGAGGGGGTCAAGTTTTTTTATTTTGTGGGACCGCTACTCAATGAAAAGTCAACGCCCCCAGGCCGGATTCGAACTGGTGCTGCCCGCAGATCAGCCCAGCAAAAAGATTGAAGACATTAAACACTTAAGACATTGAATACCCATTACAAGGTTAGTCAAACCTAACCTAATTAATTATAAATGTAATAATAAATTATTATAGCTATTAGTGATTTTTCAAAAGGACAATAAGTTTTGTCTCTAGCGCCAAGACCTATAAATAAATATCGTCACAAATATTACTCTGAATATTCAAATTTTAAACGTTATCTGATCAAATGAGATTTGTTTTTGACAAATATTGCTAATTGAAATATATTCTTGTTTTCTTTTAATGATTAAAATTTCGTATGCGTTCGGTGTAATACATAAATAAATACATTTCATTAGTTATCTAAGCTTTTCGCTGATGTCAAAATAAATAAGGGATTTTTAATCTGTATGCACCTTATCCATTTTTACTGTTTCTAAATCTTAGCCATCAACACAACTCATCTGATCAAACAAAGTATTGACTTTGGAGATTAAAGAGTACTGGTTGTGAAAACATTTATAGGTCTATCTAAAATCTTAATAATTTATTATAATACTAATAAATAATTATTAATATAGTAATTTCTCTATTAGGTTAACCTAATAAATCAATTGCAATATTTCCTTAATTCCAAAATATTTGAGGAACATATATATTCCTTATGATTTTAATCTCTGATTTATTTCAAGATCGATTAATTTCGGAAAAAAAAATCATTTACTGTCCTAAAAATAAAAACTGAAAATTTTGAGATCTGTCCTTTTGATAAAAATAAAATTGGTACTATTTGGCACAATTTTATATAGTAAATATTTATTTTATATATATTTGCTTTGCTTTTAGACCTAAACGTTTATTTTACTTTCTTAAATATTAACCCATTTAAAAATTTTAATTAGTAAAGGGCAAGCACTAATTTAATTAGAATATGTGTGTTTTGTAAGCTAACGCTTCACAAGGATACTTGCTGTAAAACGGATCACACATTGTAACGTTGTGATCCCAGTAAGAGGTTGTCACGTTGTTGACAAAGGGACAAGGGACAATGAACTCTACTTTACCTTGACCCAGGTGAATCTTTTACAAAAAACCCTCTAATTAGTAGTCTGGAGATCCCAAAGAAATCACAACCTTTATGTGAAACGTATTCTTTTTATTTACTCTAGTAATAATTTAGTTTGATGTGTTGTCTGATTTAAGTGCTATAATAATTAAAAGGAAAACTAATGTATTTCCTTGGTTTCTCTATCCACCTATCATTAAATATTCTTTTCGCTGACCTCCATTACTCTGTTCGACGGGGTTCGTCAATGGAAGATATCTTACAACATTAGTTTCTTGTTGTTCAAATGTGTATGTTCGAGAAAGCAAAGACATTTATATATATAATTCAGTGACAATGCATACATATAATAGTAATTAAATTGTACGTAATTTTTATTTAATATTTTGAATTTTAAAGTATTTAATATTGCTAATGTAATGTAAATTATTAGCGATATAATTTATCATGATAAGGCTATATCTTTTTTTTTTAATTATCATATTTAATCAATAATAACTGAAAAATCAAATCGTCCTTTAAAAGATAAAGATAAGATAGATATTATTACAAAATATGGTTATTGCTTTGTAGAAGATATTTTAAGTGGGGTCCATCAAGGATCTATTACATCATAATTATCCAATATGTTATACGATTGAGGTCTACTGAGGGTTAGTAATGTGACGATTTCTAACACAAGAAACAATACAATTATCTTCAGGATCAAATATAAACCTCGGCGGCACTACAGCACAACTTGGGTGAAAAGAAAATTTGGTTGGGAACGTAAAAAATATTATATGAATTAGTAAAAAAAAATTCAAAATATCATATTCATAACGCTTGTTTACATTAGCAACAATGTAGGAATTCAAATAATTTTCTGTTACTTTCTATAAAAAAATTGTTGTAAAAAGAACGGTGCATTGCGTTTTACTCAAAGTATTGCCTATCACTTGCCTCTATCTTTTCTCAACATTTTTGCTCGATTTAGATGTCACATTGGAAAAATTCTTTGTTAGATGTAGACTATGGAGGACAGGAATCGAACCAATTTTTGGTATCATCACATGGTATGAAACGCAGACCATGTGCCATCGACTGGATCAAGTGATCATCGGTAGGGCAATGTCTTTTGAATACGGCATGTCTGGAAGGACTTCCCAATTAAGTGTTTCTAAACAACACCTCAACATGAGGACGAACATTATAATGCAGGAGAATAATTTTGTCATATCTAGAGTACGATGGGAGTGCTTTCCTTGAGTGCTAGGTCAATTTATTATTAATAGTTTAACTCTGTTTATACAATTCATAAATATACGACTCCGAGCTCATTCCACAAAATAAACAAACTTTTTCCGATAATATTCCGTTTGGCTGTCGAAGCTATAATAAGTCTATAATGGCCAAGTGGTCGCCATTATTTTATTTTATTTTGGTTGTTTTGGTAGATCCATTTTTTTTTTTTTATTACCAGTAATTATACGATATAAAAAACCCTATTTTTTTATGTAGGGCAATCAGTATTGCGCATACAATATAGTGTTAAGCAAAGAAATTTATTCATATCTATAACTGTATTACATATAAATACATTTAGCAAATGTGATAATACTGTTATAAAGGCATGATACAGACTTGTGCAGAAAATGCCCATTGTTATCACTCCAATGACAAAGGAATAAAATAAACAGAGAAACTCACTTCATTCAAGAATATATATATTTTAATAGCAGATTGACGAATTTTATTGTAGCTTACAAAAAAATAAAAAAATAAAAGCACCAAAGGACACTAATGCACAAATCATTGGAGTAAGAAGCGAAAATATTCATATAATTCCAAAAGAGTGTACTTATTTATTTCCGGATTAAATTAAATAGAGTAGACTTATGTTTATTATATTATTATACCCGAACATAAAACAAATATCTGAAAACTGTAATATATTTTTTGTCAGGTAATTTAATTTTATTTTTATTATAGCCATTAGACTACTCAAATTAATTAGGATAATGTCACATTATTCCGTGTTAGAAAGGAGAAACAGAACTTGGATATGGCTCAATTAGTCGAATAAAGTTTCTCTTTGGTGGCAATTAGTAGATGTAGATTGTGATAGAAGATCAGTGAGGAAACTTTATCTAGCTTTCTAATAGAATCATCAAGTTTTAGTTTATCTAATAGTAGTCTACCTCTTGATATAATTCTCAACATCTATTTATTACTTCATGAGTTCAAGTTATGTGATAATGACAGGGATTAGGGCTTTTAAGGATGAGGATCTCATAGTCAAGAGAATAAAAAGTTCCGCTCAAAAGAATATAATAGGTTGATAGGAAACTTGGAAATACAGTGTTCAGGTAAAATGTTTTAAATTATTGAATTAGTTAGAATAGAATGTAAATTAAACATAAAAAAAATATTCTGTAAGAAGGGTATAAAAAAAACCTTTTTAGAAAGGGGTGTAGTGGAGCGATCCCTCCTCGTTCTTGTACCTCTCCACACCGTCACCGGCTCTTAGGTCAACATTGTGGTCCTCCCTTCAGCGGACCCAGCTATACAGATATAGACAGGAATACCCTTCCTTTGTATATATTTAGATGTATCTTAGTATAAAGTCTTCATATATGTACTAGTTTGTTAATTAACTTAGCTTTTAAGAAAAAAATTAATTAATTTAAAAAAAAAATAGGTATTAAAAGCGAATTTTCGTCAATGAGGTCTTATTTTCCTCTAATTTTTGTTTGGATAATGCATCAAAAGAGTTTTAATCTTTCAATACTAATTAAAAGACACTTCTCTGACATGAACCTTATTTCTATAACAATTTACAATGAACTAAATCTACTTTTAGGGGCTATGAAATTGTGAAAAATATTAAATAGATATAAAAATATTTGGACAAGACTACTTTATGACTGGAATTCAACCCCTTTTTAGAGCAAACTCACAGACCTACAATTCATTGATTTGCCTTACCTAGAAATTAACTCTACCCACCGAATTTCAAGTTATGTGAATTAAAGAGGGTTACTGGAAGTACTAAAATTTATCGGGTGTCCATATTTCGTCCTATCTTTCCTATTCGTCCTCTATGCAATATAACCAAAATCCCTAAAACTGTATTCTGGGCTTGTGAAATGGATGAAAGTGACCCCCCAAATCCTTCTGATTACCTTTGACATAGTTTAAAAGTATGTTTATTTTTTTTAAGGAAAATATTTATTTTTGTAAAATCCAATAAAAGTACATAATAGTACGAGTAAGTCGTATTATAGTGCGTTCGCATCTAACTGTTTCCAGTAGCATTAATTATGAGAATAAAAGAAAACTAAGCAACTAAATATGATTTAAAATATGTTAAAAAGTATATAACATTGAACGAGGTAAATTATATTAATTTTTAAATTAAGTAATTTGTTTATCTTTTTTTGTTCATTTTAGAAAAATAAATAAATTTTATCTTATTTTAAATCACATAGTATACTTTTATTTCATGCTATCTATTGTTTTACTGTGATAAATTGTTTTAGTTGTTTGTACCTTTTTTAGTCTAGATGAAGTCCTGCAAACTGGAGCGAAACGTTGGCTCACTTTCACTTCCAAACTTTGTTTTATATTTGGATGGTTACAGAGGGGAAGTGTCATGATCTTATATTTTCAATGAATCCTTGATGAAAAGTCACACAGAAATATTAACTTTGTTAAAAATATAAATATTAGTATCACTTCGTTATTGACCAATTTCAACAAAAGGAATAAACAAAATTTATAACAATAATTATACCGCCATTTTTTAAAGTAACCATTTTACTAGTGTAAATCAATCTTTGCAATGGTGATAATAAAAAACCTCTTAATCATTAGGTTATATTTTAAACTCAAATTAACCTTTAAAACAGTAAAACTTATAATAATGTTGGTTTTTCAATTAGCTGGAATTTTCATTACCACTAAAAAATTGTTTAAACGGCAATAAAGTTTTATTCATGTAAGTTACTCATTTTTTTGCTTTAATTTCCGATTTTTATATATCGCTGATTCGGAATAATAACATAATAATAAACTTTGAATTTTCGAAACTTGACTTAATTATTTTTGTGGGTTCAGAAATGTATTTACTTTATGTTTGTAAATCGAAATAAAACTAATTAAGATTCCCCATGAGAGGAATTTGAAAATTATATGTTGGCTTATAAACATCCAGTAAATAGATTTTTATAGATAGAGCACGCCAATACAACAAAATATTTTTTTTTAAATACAATTGCATAAATATTCTTCCGGAGCAACGAAATTTACATGATAACTTACTTAACCATGCTGCTAAATATATTTTCCTTAACTTTACAAACTATACAATTAAATGTTATCTATTTTAGGAAAATTAATTAGAAGTTGTAATTTTCCTAAAAGATAGAACCTTTAATTTTATTTTTCGTGAAATTAGTGGAAATTTATTTAGTACCACACTGAATTGAGCCGGTATATATCGATATAACCTCGGAATATATATTTTTCGTACAATTAGTTCACACTTAGGTCCTTCGCCCACGAGGCCAGAAGAAATCGAAGTGAGAGAGACGCGAAGTCAATGCGATTCTTCCCCAAACACTATTTAAATGATTTAAGTTGGGGCGAGATGAAATCAAAGTGAGCGTCTTAATATAGTTATAATATATTATTTCTTTATCAAATTATTTATTTGATAAATAAATACATATCGATATACTTAATAATTATTTTCAAAAAAATATTTAATCTTTACAGAAGACAATTCTTTAATTATAGATTTTTTAAATTCAGGAATTGTATCCTTTTTGATTATATTGATATATGATATTACATTCCTTTTATATTAAAGTTTTATACCCTTTTTTAAGTTGATTTAATCTAAAATTATTTATTCTCAAACTTATTAACTTTTATTTACAAATAACTTACTAATTATTTAACATCATAATTAATAAGTTATTTCAACATAATTTAATACTTTTTATTTAAGAACAGGATACAAATAATTATATTTAAGTTTTAGCAATTAACACATTCTCCTGTTCAAAAAAAATATTAACATTATGTCACTTGTTTTTAATGTTCATATTTCCTTGTTCTAATCAGCTCCTTTTATTTACTTTTATAATTTTTGTTTCTGCAATAATCGTATTTGATCATTATGACAGTACCTATCTATATATTAAAATTACAATATTAATAATTTGAATTTACAATTAACCTTTCCAGTTTTTCATCATGAAATGAAGGAAGTTGTTCTAAACCAAAGACGTTATGTTCTAATTCGTTTTTTATTTATTCTGCTAACCCTATATATTATTAGCCATTTGCTTCCAAGAAACTCTATTTCATTCCACTATTTTATCCGACTTTGTTTTTAATAATATTTGGCCTATTCAATATTTTATTTTCATTAAGTTATCATAATGATGCCTAACGCTTATTTTGATAAAAATTAAAAACATTTTTAACACATTAAATCTATATCACATATAGACACCAAATTTTATCTAAATATACTTAGATACTTGCTTTATCTTGAAATTTTATTTTATTTAACTGAAATTTATATTTATCAATAATTATGTTTTGCTAATATATGTATTAGTATTTTTAATTGATTCAAAATTGCTTTTATATTATTTTTTTCTTGTCATTAAATTTTATAAAGCTTCCTCCAATAACTGTCTTTGAATTATTTAGATCCTTTTCTATGAAATAAGTTTTGTTTATTTTCATATTTGTAATATATTTTTTACATTTTTATTATTTTCAATACTTTCGCAAATAAATAAAGCATGAAATTGTAATAAGAAAAATGGAATATTAAATTATAAAGATTTTGAGCTAAAAATATTATAAATCCATACCGGTCTTTTGAACAATAGCTAATGGATACAAATTAACCCGCAACGATGATGAGTTCGACAAAATGGTAGAACTAGCGCCGTCTTAATTTGAGAGAAAAATGAATGAATATTCCAATAAACAAATTTTTATAGTATTCTTAGTGGTGTGTTTAATTCATGATTATTACATGGTTTAAAAAATACTAGTTAAATAATACATATGCCTATTTTGAGAAACGTTTATTAAGTAATTTCAATTAATATCAATACATACTTAACATGTAATATTTATAATTAACAAAATGCTTAAAGTAGAATTGGAATTAATATGCATTTAAAACGTCAT
>NW_027116714.1:379190-395760 GCF_000696795.3 Halyomorpha halys | reverse complement strand
CCAGCGAATCCAGTTGTGGCAGGTAATTATTATCTGTTTTAATGTAGTCATGAGTAAACCTTAATCAGGTAAAAATCTGGCCATCGAGCGTAATCCTGACCAAATCATCTCCTTGCACAACCGTTGGTCTAGTAGCAGTAATTCCTTACAAAGTACTGCACCCATAACACTTCATAGATTGTAGCGGAACATACTAAATTTTTGTTTTAATTTAATTATTACTCCATTTTAACTCTGATCATTTTTCATTATCTTTGAGATACTCCTGAAGGTGAAAGTACTAACAAAAAAAAAAAAAGAATTTGTGAATTTTTTGACACTTTAAAAAAAAATTATTATGTATTTTATGTATAAGATGAGATGGTTAAATATGATCAAAATATATTATCATAGAAGTTAGGTTTGGATACGTACTGTCGATTTGAATGATTTTCAACGTGGAGATAATTTTAAAATTTTACTTATACTTAATATAATGGTATCATGATTCGATCTTTACTAAGTTAATGATTCAATTTTTTTTCAATCTCATTTAATTATATATATACAATCTCTTGTACAAATTGTAATTAAGAAATGAATTAAAAGTATTTGTAAATTTAGTTAATGTTTAGTTCAAATGTTGAAGATAGTTGATTAATTTTTATCCTAAGGGTTAAATCAGGGGTAAATGTGAGACAGTTTTCGGCCTTTATTTTGAAGGAAAATGAACGAAAAAAATTTGTTTGGAAGACATTTTTTTTTCCTTTACCAACACAGTGTGACGAATACTAGTAAAGAGGAGGGAAGGTAATCGCCCTGGGTACTATTCAAGTCCAGAAGAAGCAGGTACCCACTTTCATTATGTTGAGTCAACGAGTTTTGAATAAATCATGTGAATTCTATCAGCCTTCAGGTCCTCAATTCGGAACAGCCTCGGATTATTCCATCTCAAGTTCTCAAGTCGACCTTGCTGCACAAGCTATGGATGACTCTTAACTTACCATGATCTAATCACAAGTAAATGTTAAAATTCTAATTTATATCGATATATTTTAATAATTAGCATATATAAATATATATAATATATTCCATGAGTGGCCCATGGATCGATTCTCAGCTCATAATAGGAGAATACACATGGATCACCGATTTCAACAAAACATTTTTGGTAGTACTTAATGGAAAAGTATTAGACACTTGTCGGAGGATTCTTGTCAATGAAAAATGTATTTTAAGACCTTTTTTATGTTATTGCATTCCGTCATGGCTCTACGTGTATTAAGTTATTATACATTAATCGATTTGTCTTTTGCTTAGAATAAGAAAAAAATAATTGGAATTATTTAATGAGTTTAAGTGTGAAAAACAATAATAAGAAAAATTCGCTTAAAAAATGTTGATACCAAACACATTTTTGTATTGGAGAAATCAAGTCAGATTCGGTTTTACAATCTTTTGAAACTTCTAAATACGATTTTTTTAACAAATAAAACATTAAATTTTTGAGGATATATTACTTCTTACAATGTCATCCGAACAGGAAAGAATAACTATACTACTATTGGGAAGCTGAATGTATGATCTTCGAACTAAAATTATAAATATATATTTAATCCCTCATTACTGCGTTATTTGTTCTATTTTATTTTAACATTGTTCTTATTTTATGAAATTGTGAGGTAAAAATACACCAATCGATTTATTTTCTGATTTAAAATTATAAAACAATATATTAAATAGTACTGATTGAGTTAAGTATTCAGAAAAATCACCTGGGTATCTTTTCCTAGTAAGTTGAAACTCAAACCATGTACTGCTCACCTCTAGTCCCATGTTGGAGTATTAAGAGGTTCCACTCAGAAAATATTTGAAAATTAAAACAACACTGCATTTCGATTAAATTTTTTTGTGCCCTGGCCAGTTAACACGTTCCAACTGACGCACTAACATTAGGAAAGATAGTAAATGAAATATCCGACGAGAAATGTTGGTCTTTATCTATACTGATACTGAAAGAGGTAAATAAAAGAAACTCAATATTATCTTTAATTAGGATTCGACAGGACTAACGGGGGCAGGGGTTTACATAGAAGGAACTAGGCATAGATCTAAGCTTCTCACTAGGCAAGCACTCAACTGTCTTTCAGGCAAAAGTCTTTGTCATCTTGTCAGCAGCTTTATGCCCTAAAGTCATTAGCTGTGTCTGTGTCTGCCCTTCAAGCCTTGGAGTCATCTAGAGTCACCTCTAATTTGGTAAGGGAATGTAAACTAGCATTAGAATCATTTGCGTGCTTAAAGAACCTTCATCTTGTTTGGGTCCCAGGACACAAGGGAATTACAGGTAATGAAAAAGCTGATCAGCTTGCTATAATCGGGGCTGAGCACCCTGCTATTGGGCCAGAACCATTCCTAGGCATTTCTAAAAGGCATCAGAGAAAAGTAGTTCTTGATTGGACATGGAAGAAAGTAGGTAAGGAGTAGAGGGACTGTATATGTGGCTGAGACAAGCCAAGATTTTAATAACCAAACCCTCTACTTCTAAAACTAAGTGGCTGCTTGGCCTAAACAGAAACGAACTCCGACTATTAATAGGAGATTTTACAGGTCACTGCAAACTCAAAAGACATCTTAAGATATGTGGAGTAGTCCTTGATGAAACATTCCGCGTATGTGGACAGGCCTCAAAGACTGCCTTATATTACATAGCAGATTGTGGTAGGTATTACAGGCTTCCTCTATAGATTTGAAGTCCCTTTTGACTTTGATTAGGAAATCAAAAAGGTTCGACATTGAGGAATAAGATAAATTAAAGAGCCATTCCATTGGGTTGTCTTGGGAATGGCAACAAGGACCAATAGGCCCACTTGCCGGACTTGTTCCCCCCACCATTACCTGTACCAGTACCAGTATCTTTAATTAGGGATAACAATAAATTTTCAAAAAATAAAGTTTTGCCGGACAGTTCTGTCGAGGTTGGGAACCACTGTGTTAGATTAACTATCGGTATGTAAAAAAACACTCTCATACTCCCTCACTAATGTTATCCTATTTAAAACTCAATACATACAAATAAAGCGCATGCATGACTTCCTCACTAATGTGATATTAGCTATATTATAGATACCTTCTATCTGAGCCCACTTTAGTGGAAAAATAAATGTTGAAAAGTTTTAAAATTTCTGATCTAAAGTATGACTTAGCATCAATAAATGATAATAATAATTTCAATTAGATTGTCTTCAAAAATTTCAGAATATCAGACACGGAAGGAATCAATGTACCCCTTGCGATGGGTTCATTGTACCGAGACACAGCTGGAGTGACGTAAACAAGGAACGAAAGGCTTTTGTGCCGCCCTAAGTGATGAATATAGCGCCTATTCTCTCCTGCTAACGTCGAAGACAGGGACATTACAGGTATTGTCGAGAGCAGGCTGTATAAAATGATAGGCTTATTTGTTAACAGAAAAACATAAAAAAAAAAAAAAAAAATTAAAAGTCGTATTTAAAATATCCATCGCCACTTCATCTAAGCAGGCACAATTTTAATTGGCTTATATCGTTACACATTTAGATATAACACTCATCAGAGTACACATCCTCTAATCAGTAAAAGAGCTAATTGGAAGGAGTATGCAGTTCAAACATTTTTATTCATTTTAATGGTCACTAATTCAAGGTTCAAAAAAATAGATATCAGTACTTGAGGAAATAAAATAAAATAAGGCTCAACTTACCGTAAAAAAAATAATGCAAAAAATACAACGCTAATCAATATGAATATTCAATTTCTATGTTAGCTGTCAAATTTTTTGCATGGTACTGATAAAAGATAAGAAAATTTACTTTTGTAGAATCTAAAACGTAGTTTTCCCCCGATTTTGAGAGACACGATTGCACCATTGGTAAACAACTTCAAAACAAAAATTGTTTTTATTTTTTAAGGCGATAAACCTTACTAAAGTTTGAAACCAAAATTATCTATAAACGAAAACTACTTTATATATATATATGAAGGCATATATTTTAAATTTATTTATTCATTTTTTTTTGTAGGTCTTGAGGATCAGTCAATAACATAGCTTTGTTTTGGCGAATTTTCGTAACTTTATTGTTTGCATAGTCATGTCCTGCAATGAGAATAACAGTTTTTTTAAAGAAAAAATACTCTCTTCAAATAATTTCCACAAAACTAGAAGTACATAGTCTGATTTCTGACTAATAAATATTACACTCAATACATGTACATTTAGTTTTATGGCAATTATTTAAAGAAAGTATTTGTCCAAAAAAAAACTTTTTTTTTCTCATTGTAGGGCATGACAGAGTTGTATCATTGCTGATCCTCACGACTCACCAAAGAAATATATACCTACAACAGTCAAGAAAATTATTTATAAATATAAATTGTTCAACATTTTCGTAATTATCTATTGTTTTGTGAAATATCGCCAAAAATAAATGTTACATGAACTATTATGTAAATCTAATCATCTTTAATTTTAACCTATGAAAAAATACCAAGGCTCCTCATAAAATTGACAGATAACTAAAAATACCATTATGTAAAATTTGAGAAATGTAAAATCTTGAAAAAAATATATTCATGTTTTAGTTACTAAATTTATAACAAAGTCGGATAACCACAAAATAAAAACCGGATGTCCAGAAGATGATGAAATAATTGTAAAAGTTCTGAAAATTTAAAAAACTATTCATGCAGTAATTATTAAATTGTAATACATTCTATTTGAAATAATAAAACTCCCAATATTCTTTAATGAACTTAATAAAACTTAGTAGTTAGAACTTGAACTGTGATTTTATGAAAATTTTACGAAGTACTAAAATTATTGAGGATTTTTATTTAGAAAATAAGAGAAAAACATTGCTATTTTTCTCAAGTATAGACGTTATATAGTGTCATTTATTTATTTACTTACTGCTACGTAAATAAGAACTTTTAGGACCGTAAATACTACAATAACGACATCTTTCATGCAGTTTAATAGTTTTGAGGAAATATTTTTTCGAATATTATGGAATCTACCACTCCATCGATGATAAATATTATCTACTAATTTATAGAATATTTAACTACCTTCATTGTCTTATGTGTCTTAAATAGTTCCCGAAATAGATAAACCCTTTTTTTTAAATCACCAAAAATCGAGATTTGTGAATTTATTTATCTCAGGAGCTATTATATGTACAAATATATGTTTGCTCTTAAAACTAGTTTAATTCAGTATTGGATAGTTTACAATAGTTATCTCAGTAAAAGTAGTAGTTCCAATTATATCCCAAAATATAACCAGAAAATTTTAATTTTTGGTCATACAAAAAAAAAGAATATTAAAGTTTGAAAAAACTGTATCTCTTGAAGTGTTGAGTGTGAAGACATATACGAGTCATATTTCAAGAAATAGACTATGCTTTAATAAAAGATGCTACTATGTATGTATGTATGTAGTAATGAATAAAAAATGAGCAAAATATTTAGAATTCAAGACTGCTATTTATTATTCCGGCGGCTTTAAGGAGGCAAGAGTATATTTATTAGCCCATCTTCAAGGGCATAATTAATATTTTTTTTAAATGAAACTAACGTTAAGATTTGCCACATTTTATTTTATGGGATCTACATTCTAAATTTCTTGATAGTAACTTATATTATCATGATTTTTTTTCTTCCAGGTGTTTATTTTTTCTAGTCATAAAATCCACTATGAAAGCAAGAACAATTGATTACGATAATCATAATGATTTATGTTATCATAGATTACTAGTTTACTAAAGTTAGGTACAAGTAAGAAATTATTTATTGGAGCTACTAGCTGAATGTATTCTTTACGCTCTGAATTATTCCTTTCGATCTTAAAGTTATTGAACTGCAATAACTCAATTTTTCTTTAATTAACATTCAACTGCACAGTAAAAAAAGAGACTTTTCTACTCAACAAAAATTTTCATTGGCCCAAAAAATAAAATAAAAAATAGTTTGCTATTAGTGGCAATATACGCCGAATGGACGCGTTAGATAAAAAAATGTCATCGATATGTATTTTTCTTTTTCATTTCAATTTTATTTGCTATCAGGACCCGTCAAACAGAAGTATCCCATTCTATTTGATATTCCAGTATCACCGATACTCTGGACACACAATGAATGACATGATCCAGTCAAAATCAAATTGAAAATTTCAAAAAGAGATTAAGGGGAAGAAAAAAATATATACTGGATATCCATTTTTCTACGTATTACTTATATAGATACTGAAAGAAAATATTTCCTTCAGTAAGATTCTTTTCTTCTCCTCTCCATTAGAGGATAATAGGGGAGAGGGGCTAAGATGACTCAGGCTGCAGAGCCCGAAACTCTTCCCTCGACTAGAACGTCGAACAAGGGGACAGTGCTTTGTAACCTCCAGGGTCTTGGTCGAAGGGTGACCGTTCTGAACAGCGGGTTAACACATGCCTTTAGCCCAACAAAATACCTAATGTGCCTACAGCCTATGAACTCCGGCACAGAGGGGAACCCAAACTCATCATGAATAGCACTGTTTCTGGCTCTTTGGAGTGAAGTACCTCTGACTACTCGCCGAAGGAGGGAATTATGGAAACTCGGATTGTCTTGTAAATTTTCATCTTGAGCCGATGTGAGATTCGCTGTGAGGTGAGCAGACAGTAGAGCCTATAGGACTTCAACCGGACCAGTTTGAGTCTCTCCCTGACGTGAGAAGGTTAGTTTTCAAATTGAAATTATTGAGTTTTTATAAATAACTCTCTTGTGTACAACATTTGTCGAGATTTTCTCACAAAATATTGGTAAAATAGAAATTAATATAGTTTGAATTTTTTGTTTAGTCAATTGTTTGTTTACGTTTTTTTTTATTGATTTATTATTCAAATATTACATAATACACATTTCTTCAATGATCAACAATGTAAGTTGTAATGTAATATTTGGAAATACACCAAAGGGAATTTTATGAATCTTCTCGAAGTTAAACCTAAGCTTATAATGTGAAAGAGAAGAGTATATTGGTTCTGGACAAATGATAAAATTAGTAAGCAGTTAAAATTCAAAATGAAAAGATCCAATAAGAATTTCTACTCCAATTTAAGTAGGACTGATTGATATTCAAGTCACGATCAGAAAAGAAGTTGGTCTAATTGAGTAGCAAGCCGAATGAAGCAAGTAACTAGTAGAGATGGCATGAATGCAAAGAAGGCAATGAACAGAATTTTAAGAAGTATTAGAAGATACCCTCAAAAAATTTTAGATACTCAGTGTTATGAAATGTGAGAAGTAGAAAACAATTCTGGAAATCAGCTAAGGGTCCGGAATCAGGCAGCATTGCATCGAAATTAAATATTGTTTAATATTTATAGATTAAAATAAGGATATGTACTTTCGTTTACATGATTACACTAGACAAGCAACAGATCCTCCTATCCGTATAGAAATATCATGAATCAACTAAAAATTTATATTCAATCAAAATAAATTACATCTATAAAGTCCTAACACTCATTATTACTTCAAATGTCTAATTTTCCCATCATCAAGGACAACCTTAAAATATGATTCCACAGCCCCACATCAACTCTTAAAAATGTGCAGGCTTTCTGTCCAGAAATAATATGAAATTGAAGCAACAAGCCAATAAAGGATCCATATTTATTTATTAATTAAATTATGTTTGATTTTATAGCCTTATTATATATTTAATTACCTATTTAGTCATTTTATTCATTAACTTATATTGAAAGTTTTAAATATAAATTTAAAAGTGACAAAATAGGCTAATTATGGCTGTAATATATCGTACCTGGGAAGAATAGCTTGCAAATTTTTAACAGTCGATGCGAGGCTGTGGGACTATATTTTAAGATTGACCTTGATGATGAACAGGTTGGAAGAAACTTTAGACACTTGAATGTAATACTGAAGAGTGTTAAGAGTTTGAAGATGTATTTTTTTTTTTTTTTTATTAATAATGCCAGTCTGGAATAGAATATCAGAAAATATATATACATGTGTAGGTCATATATGATTAATAGGGCTCCATATTACCCATGTCATGTTTGGTTGTCCATGTCTTTACTCCATGACAAAACAAAGTGGGACATAGAAGACATTTAGATATAAACTAAAGATTGAGTTAAATCTTATACTGACTTATAAATCGCGCTTTCCATGTTATGAATGTTTGGCCTTAACGGTGGACACATCTTTGGATCAAATTTGCGGAATGAGGAATTCGCGGCACTAGGAATCAAGAACTTGTATGTTGGACATTGCTATGTATGCTATGGAGATTTGATCGGGATGCCAGGATAATCGCTGAAGGCAATTATCCAAAAAGAAGTTAATTAATTAATTATATATTAACCTAAAAAACTATTATTATGATTGGATTCTTTTCCAAAGGCTATTTGTGTGTTTACCAGTTTTCATATTAAATGCCTTTATATTTATAAAATGTTGTTACCATTAATTATATAGTATAATAAAGGGTGGTATATTGGGTTATATAATAGTATATAAACTACATAAAGAGATTAACTATTTATTTACCATTTATTACTATGATTAAAATGGTTGTAATGATTCAGATAAAGGTTACTATAAAATATAGATTATTACATTATTACTTATTGGTTAATTTTATACTTATATCTGCTGATGCCGTGGGATGTAGTTCCTTAGGTGTTGTCTCGTTCATAAGGGATGTCCAGGTCACGTGGCCCTTCTCACGACTTCGTCTGGTCGAAGTGCATCTTGCTCTGCTACGGCTTCTCCGGTCTCGTCTAATTTTCTCAGGGGACTCTGCTAATGTGACAAACTTAACACAGATGTTTTCATATCCGGGGACGCAGTAAGTGCTTCGTCGGAAGGTTCCTACCCTAACCAGGTATAGGAGCAGATGACGAAACACCTTAATAATACCCAGGATTGTCAAAAGGTCAATACATAGCAACATATAACCTGCGCCATAAGATGCGTCCAACCATTAAGTGTCCAAAATTGGAAAATATTCATAGAATCGTGCATCTATGGCTTTAACTGTCAGAAAAATTAAGTTATTGCCCACTTTAAATTAAAAAAAAAAAGTGTGGCAAAGTACGTAGGCAATGTGAAGAATGCTCCCATTCACTTGATTTGATTCTGGCGTGTAATGAAGAGATACCAAATTCGAGAGCATTGACATCTAGATGTTTGCCAAATCGTTCAAGGTGAAGCACAGCACTTGCAGACTTCGTATTTGTGATGGCTTTAGCTACCTTGCCGTCCAACATTGTCATCACCGGAATATGTCGAATAGGGAAGACATTAATGCCGATCACCACTTTGGTAGCTTCCAACTTCTCACCAAACCAATTGTCTCTTTCTGAACACTGTATCTCAAGGGCCTGCAATGTCTTGTTGAGGAAGGTCAGCCATTTTCCCAAATCGATCCATTTTGATCAACACCAATTGGGGTTGTGAGCTTCAGAGGAACTATTGACGTCATGAATATATTTCTGTCACTTATTACGTTATTGTTGATGGAATATTTTGGGATAAATTCACTTTGACCTGAGGCAACGCCGAATCCCCATTTCATCGTCAATATTAATTCATGATTATTTAATTTTTCCAGTTCTTCTAGTGGTTTTGTTTCCAGATTTTGTTTAGCAGTATTGTCAAGCAAATTCTGCAAAGAAGCAATCGCTAATCTTTCATTAATTGACATATTTTCAGGGAAGCACTGCTTCTTTAAAAGAATTAATTTTTTATTATTTGGAAGTACAGGGCACTCAAGGTCTTTTAGCGCATGTCGAATCAACTCTAACTGATATTTCTCAGGTTGGCCTGGAGAAATGTAGCTAATATTTCTGAACGGCTAATCATGTTTAGTTCTTAATTATCTCTTTTTATATTTTTTTCTTCTAAATCAAGAGAGTAGCAAAGTGAATTTCACTTTACTATTTACAATCTCCACGTTTTGTCTTCGCTTGAGCGAAGAGGTCCTCCGCTAAGAACCATTCCCTAGGGCAGGAGAATTGGATGGTTTTTTAAACCTCCCCTTCTCCCCAAACAAAGATAGTGCAACAAACAAAAGCATACTCTAATCCTATCCTTTCTTTGCGGTGTTATGATCGGATAGGCAGATAAAGGCAGATGATTTTTGTTATAATCTTCCAGGTCTAGTTTAAAAAATGATCTTCCACATCTCGGAGGAAGCTGGAGCTTTATTTGTAATTAAGGCTGTTCTCAATGCTTATTAAAATTCGTAATTTATAACGTTATAAGGCACTTCAATTTTTTTTTGTCCAGTTTGACTGATGTTGACAATCATGGAACTGGGAAAAAATTTGATTATTTTTCTAACCCTCTTTTATAATTATATACCACTTATTTAGTGTAATGTGTAATTTGGTCAAACTTACATTATTCAGACACTGGGCCTAAATTAATGAGAATATCCTTGAAACAGAGAAAAAAGTCATGTTATTCCTAGATCCTGTAGTTTATATAGTATGAGAATCACAAACTAGATAATCGAAATCAGCGTTTTAGAAAATCAATTTTTTTCCGCTCTGGCATCTCAGACTGATAGACCTGCGCCTAACCATCTGAGCTACGGACAGCCCTCACGATAGCTGAATGTTCTGAACTCAAATTAAAGTTTAAAATCCAGGTTTTTTAAAGTCTTATTTTTAGGTTAAAAAAATATGTAGAATTTGAATTTGTAGTTGTTAAAATCATTTCAAGGGGGTTTTCAAGAGAATTATTAATGCTAAGCTTTGTTTTAGTATAGTCACAATTCGAAAACCTTCTTTCAAATGATTTTAACAAAAACAAATCATTCTTGCTTTTGTAGAAAATTTGATCTGATTTTCTATGCAGACATTTAGAATTAGCTGACTTATATAGTTATCTAGTCACTGCTTTCTATTCTGTAAAAATACAAAAACTAGAATTTTCTGTTTTTCTTTGAGGCATCAGACCGTGGTCTATATAAATATTTTGTGGACTATTGGTACCTGCTTTAATATTACTCAGCGTTTATAGCAAACCATGCCAAAAAATCTATCTCCATACAATAATTTTCGGCAAATAAGAATCCAAATCTAGACCAATCTCAAAAAAAACCTCGACCGTCTTTATACGAAATTGGTGATTATTAAGCGCAGAAGAATTCAATTTAAGTGGCCTATTTTTAGCCTTAACGATGCCTGAAAAAATCGTCCTCGTGTAAAGCATTATTTATAAAAAATCAGATCGTAAGGACCCTTAAGATGGATTTAGTTAATCCAAACTACATTTCTGAAAGTTAATTTTATATACTTCAAGATGGTACCATTGGATCTTAATTTATTTAAATGGTATTAGAGTGATTAGTTACTTTCTATTAAGGTAAAAACGTAACTTTCTTAAAAAAAAAAATTAATTTTCTCATATTTTTACATAAATCACCATCAAAATGGACCATCACTTATATAAAAAATTATATGGCTCTTGAGGTCAACTATCACTTCTCAATAATTTTGACTGCTGAATCAAATAAAAAATTGTCTAATTTAACCTTTTTGAGAATCGATGACTCAATAAAGTTTTAAAAAAATCGTTAACAAAAAGGTCTAAGATTATTAATTTGTTTTCTATTTTATTTTAAGAGAAAGACAGAGAAAGAGGATTTAGAAGAGGAGCGCGACTACTGATACAGAATATCACAGTCTATGTTTGGAAGTTTCAAATTTTAAAATGATTAAAATGGGTTTCTCAATTAATTATTTTTAGCTGCAAAGAATTGGATTTACCATGAAAATACTTCAGGAATAACTTTCAAGCTTATTAATTGTTTATAAATTCACTTTATTTTTTGAAGCAACTAAATCTGATTAGAGTTTTTAAAATATAGAATAAGACAATTTTGTAATAAATAATCCTCCCTCCCTAGTTCTAAAAAATAAGGGTAAATGAAATATTAACATGAATATCAGAAGCATTTTGACTTTTTTTATTATTCTCTACCCTTTTTTTTTTTTAATATTACCCTATTTAATATTCTGATACATGTTTAAAAAAAAATAATTCCACCTTAGATTATTATTATAATTAATGAATATGCTATATACATTAGTAGTATGATGGGTTCAAAGGAGCTGGTATCTACCAGGATGATCTTGAGACCTGAACTATCTCAGTGGTTAGAATAATAGGATATCCTTATTCAAATCCTTTTCAGCCTTCGCCAAGTGACAACATGAATTTTTAATGTTGTGATATGATTCAGCTTGTGATATGATTGTTTCCACGTATGAAAATGTGAATGAGTCGAACGTGATTCGAAAAGCCTTTTTGATTTATTCAAGACGTAAAGTCAGTAGTACGTTTTGTTATCAGTATTCCATATTTAGGTGACAGGTTTATATTTCTTCCTCGTAGAAAAAGATAAGAAAGCTTTGTATTCATGCCAGAAAGGAAAAAAAATTGAAATTTTCTTTAACTTTTTTACATAAGAATATAGTCTAGTGCATAATCTACATATTAGTAGAACTTCAAAAACATTAGTAGAGGGTCTTGAGATCATCTTCTTTTCTGACACATAGAAGGATTATTAAGCATTGAAGAGGAAGCAAAATTTTAAAAAAAGAAGGAGTGGTTAGGGTGTATATCAAGGAAGGATAGATAGAACCATATATTCTTAGGCCTAATAGGCAACTTAAAGAATATTGAAGATTTCATTTGCGACGAAATGTGGTGCGAGAGGTAAGGATTTTGTATTGTTAGGGTTGGTTAAGAGAGGAATTCCGTGGCTAAGTGAAGTCCTAAACTCAACTGAGTAAGTCAAAATGTTAGTTTCCGGTCTTTTCAGGCTTGTCTGAGGATTCCAGTGGTTTGTCCAGATGTCGTCAAAGGATCTTTTCGACAAAGATTAGTGGAGTATAGTCAAAGAATATTGAAAGCATGAAGTAATATTTTTACGATAAAAGGTGAAGGTAATTTGTTACAAAATTCTTAAGTCTTTTAAGCTTCCTTGAAATTTTAATTAAATTATTTAATTTAAATATACCCTCAAAATACTCGTTGCAACTTGTTTTGATGAGTACAAGCTATTCCAAATATTTCAGAAATTTTTATCTTGCCAATAAGTTTTCATTTCCAGATTAGTTTCTTTATTTTTCTTCAAAATTTCTTGACGTATTTTTTGTTCTAAGTTGAATGAGATCGGCCTCAAGTTTCTATGTTAATCCGTTCTCGAGATATTGATTTTTTTCTGCATTTTGGTCATTCGTCCCCTGTGTGCGCCGCCGGTACGATCCGCCCGGAGGCGTTGACTTTTTTCATTGAATGGCCGTCCTACAAAATGAAAAACTTGACCCTTCCCCACACTATGGTTAGAATAAGTTGCTTACCTGTAAATAACAAGGCAAACATCACTTTCGCTGTGGATTGCCTTATATTAATAAAAAAAAAGCTTTAATTTCCTGCTTTTCTATATGGCATCACACTGCTTTTTCTATTTGAAGTTTTTGTTATATTTATTTATAACATTACCGTTGGTTATTAGTAATTTTTGAAATATGAAGTAATGTATTTTATAAGTGAGTCCAGATTACCTTAAATTTGTAATTTAAATTATGTTTTATGAATATTCAACACCCATTTTAATAATGCGTCACAAACGAGTTTAATTGTCAGAAACCACTAATGGAAGTGAAAGTAGATGTATGGATGAATAATTTAAATAAAACTTGGCTTGGTCAGTTGTAAAGTTTATATTTAAAATACATATGATGTATGTAGCATGCTTATATATATATATGCATATATACATTAGGTTTTATTTAGTTATTTTATTTTATTTACGATTAACATTGGCACGACAGACCGTAAAGGTCCAAGGCCTCGCGCAACGTACTAAGGAAAAACGTCGCGCTTTTCCTGACGTGTTTTTTTCATTGGGACGGTTCGTCACTCCCACACCTATTTTTGTGAGTGCCACCCTATTGGCAAACGGGCCTCACAAATCCCCGGGGTGAGTTAGTTTCGTATAGTTTTATTCTTTCAAGAAAGCCCTGCTGGACCGGGGCTCGAACTTTACAACCTTTGGGTTGGCAGGCAGGCGCGTTGCCACGCTGCTACCGTCGTTCCCAATTTGTTATAATTTTTATGTTTAATTTTAAGGAGCGAAATCGTACCAAAACAAAAAATAAATTCAATGATTTATGATATATTTCTATTGCTTCCCAAATCACACTCACCATCTTTCATCGGTGGCCCTGTTAACTTTAACCTTTTCGGACAGCTAAATTTGCCAACATCAAGCCCATTCCATCCTTTTAGTCCTAATTCCTCAGAACTGTTGTTAATGCTCTATATTAAGTATGAATTATATTACAAACAAAACATTACATCACGACACACAACATCCCATAGGTTCTTGACGTTATTTTATAGAGATTTTCTTTCAGCAGAACCTTACTCAAGTCCCTAAACTTTTTCCATAATCGCTATCCAACACTTACCATCCCTGCAATCCATCTTAAAGGTTGAAACGGCAGTGGCCCCGAGGTCTTTGAAAATCTGATGTCGGATTTCTGGCAATAGCCAACTTCCCCATTTAAGGACTGATGTAGTACGTATGCGACTTTAGCACTTTTATTCAGAAGTGGGCTTAAAAGACCAGTGACTTTGCTGTTGAAAAGATTCATTCAGAGTTCCAATGATGAATGTAAATATTGTATATAAATACGAATATATAATTTTTTTTTAATTTTAACTTAAAGTGAATTTTTTTATCTTGAGAACAAATTATTCTGTTATATTGTTATTACTTTTTTGTATAATGCTATCAATTAATTTTTATTTTATTCTACTTTTCTTCTTTAAACTGATTGTATAGTAGAATTGAATCCATAGAAATCTAATAATTATCGCTCTTAATTATGGAAGCATGTATTATCGTATTTTACTAAAAATTAAAAAAAAAATGTTTAGCACAGCGTTTTAAGATGTCTGTCTTAAATTTCCCCTAAGCGATTGAATAAAAAAATATTGCGATCAAGTTTTGTTATTGATGTCCTATCTTGAATGTATACATTTGAAACTAGGATTGGTTAGATTTTGGAATATCCTCTATCAGGATACAATTTATATTTATATTCTTTTTAGTCTGTTTATTTTTTTATGACAAGAATCGAAAAACCGTTTTATTTTTCTGCAATCATTTTTTTTTCCAACCAAGTTTCCCGATTTCACTGAACACTCTAAGATTGGATTATTTCCTGGAAAACAACTTTTTTTTTTACTTGGATAAAATATTAATTGAAAAAGGGTCTTTCAGTTTTTCTGAAGTGTTTTTTCTCTTTCCTCAATCCTTTACTCTCTGTATGTGTTTTTACCAAGAATTTCTTCTGTAAGAAGAATTTGATCTTTTCAAAGAAAATAATATGAGAAACTAAAATGTGAAATTTTTGTTTGCATTATTGATAAAAAGTTTGTTTGACCAGTGTAAACGATGTCCTAGCTATTAGGACCTAGTTATGTTTTGTAATTATATTTTTCAACATTCTGAAGCTGTACTAGACATAAACTTACCATTTTAGATACAATTATATGTTTAATATTAAAAATTCCAACTTATTTAACAGTGACTTAACACAACTCCGTTACAGGCAAATAAAAAAATAGATTGCTTATTAAAATCTTAAAAGTTTCCAGTATAAAAAGAAATTCTCAAGCCATTCGATTATAATCATATCCAAGGAATGAAAAAAACATGACTTAATCACGGAGGAAGGCCGTTATATCAATATTTTTACTATGTTTTTTTTCACTAGAAATCTAATTTAGATCAAACTTCCAATGTCCGAAACATTTTTAAAACAACATACCTCTAAATTTTCTATATAAAATCATTTGTTCATTCTGTAAATACCATAATTTTTATACATATAAAAAAAAGTTCCAGTAATGTACATTAAATATCTAGAGGAATAGGCATTCAAACAAACATAATATAATAAATAATTTTAAAATAGTCGTGTTTATTTGTACCCGTATAAATTTTAATTTTTTTGTGTTATCAAAATCATTATCTTAGTTATAATAAATGATTTGAATTTGTTATTTCTTTTTTTACAATTTTTTATTTATATGTTTTTATTATTTATAGAAAAGATTAATGAAAGTGAGAAAATATTATGGGGTTTTTAATAATTATTTTGTCAGTATCAATTCAGACTGTAAAGGTATTTTTACAATCAGGAATACTTTGATTAAAATCATTTTAAAATAAGGTCCTAAGAATCACAGTGAATGACCCTTGATTTGTAAGAAATACCCTATAGCATCAGGAACTATAAATGGAATCAACAGAAGACTTCATCAAAAAAAGATTCATAAATTTCAAACTCCAGTTAAAGGAGCAGTAACTTACAAATTGGGAAATCCAACCTCTTCTCGAAGAATGAAGCCCAAGCTGCTTCAGGACATCCTATTATAAATTCTATATTTATCTATTCTATTGTTGGCATTAATATTATTTTTCCTTTTCGTATTTTTCTCAAATTAACTTTTTTGCGCATTA